>NC_042979.1:5080958-5215958 GCF_901001165.1 Salmo trutta | reverse complement strand
CTTTTTTTAACTCGTTAGAGGTCGCAGGGGAGGGACATTGGATCTTCTCCACCAATGATACGGCAAATAGAAAAAGAGCTAGAGATAGACCAGCCAATCCCCCGAGAGAAAAACAAAACATTTGGACTTAGTAATGAGGCTGACAACAATCTTCGACAAGCGATATTCAGTTATGCTGTGTACTGTGTGAACGACACTTTGAGATCTATTACACTGGCTCAAAGACAAAGGCGACGAGAGAGAGACATGTCAGAGGGAGGGGGGAAAAAAAGGTGATCTGATGTGGTGCAGGATATACGTGGGTAGCTTACATACCGGTAGGTATTCACAGTGGTAACCGTAACCATAGCGGGATGGTTGCGTCAGTGTGGGACCAGAACCCCCTGCAGCATCACGGCCATGCTACGCTGTCACACAAACACAAACCTAATGAGACGCTGATCCTGGAGAGCACACACGCACGCACACACACACCTTTCTGGGTTATAGGCTTATTTCAGCAGCAGGCTACTGATTACATTACATCTAAAATGCACAGGTTGAGATGAGGTCTGTGCTGTCTTTTCTCCAATACTGCAGAGCAGTGTGTGTGTGTGTGTGTGTGTGTGTGTGTGTGTGTGTGTGTGTGTGTGTGTGTGTGTGTGTGTGTGTGTGTGTGTGTGTGTGTGTGTGTGTGTGTGTGTGTGTCTAACAAGTTGAGATGAGGTCTGTGCTCTCTATTCCCCCAATACTGCAGAGTGCTGCTGAGTGCCCTGGCACAAGGTGCACTCTTATAATTGTCTAGATGAATATCCTGCTGTTTGTATGGATCCTCTGAAAAAGAGGAAAACATCGGCTGTGACAGTGAGAATATCCACTCTAAGCAGACAATGGCAGTACATCTCAAGATGGCGGAATATTGTCCTCGCTTCAGTTCGCTCCTCTATTCACGTGCCTTGGTTGGGGAGCGAGGTAGATAAAATAAAATAAATTCTGTGACACATTATTCAAAAGTGAGCATTTCAGGGCATTGTTGTATTATTGAATAAGGTTAGGTGAATTATTAGCGTAAAGGGTTATGCTTAGGTTCAGGAGAAGGGTTATCTAACATGCTAAGTAGTTGCAAAGTAACTCAAAAGTAGTAAGTAGTTGAAAAGTTGCTAATTAGCTAAAATGCTAAAGTTGTCCGTGATGACATTTGAACTCAAAACCTTTGGGTTGCTAGACGTTTCGCATGATACGCCCGACCAACCACCCTACTTTCGTCTCTGCCTTAGGTAACCATACCAAACGTAACATATCATACTCATTTGAGTCTCCCGGATTTACGCTTACTATGTTACGTCTAGTCTATGAGACCAGGCTGAATATAGGGGTAGCTAGTTGGGTGCCAGCAGTGTGACAGTCTAACTGATGATTATCTAGACAGACAGAGCCAGGTGGGAGAGGAGGAAGGGGATTGTGTGTCTGCCAAGGTGAGACGGCCAGGTGATAAGTGGACGACACTGAGTGTGTGTTCTGTTTCTGCCTCCCTCCCTCACTTGTCTTGCCCCTTAATGAACCAAACTCAGCCCTTGAAATGTTTTTTTTCTTCTATTAACAGATGCTTGTGCATTGTTTGGAGATTCTACTTCAGAAAGCTTCGTGATATTGCCGTCTGACTGATCTGCCTGGCAGCTTTGTTTGTGCCGGGGCGCATTTTGATAAACACTAACTGGAATACATAAATGAGCAGATTAAAATCAGAATACATTGAATTATTCAGAAATATGAGCTGCAGCTTCTCAAACTATGTGACATATACAAACAACACACACACACACACACACACACACACACACACACACACACACACACACACACACACACACACACACACTAATATCCTTATTCTGCCTGAGAGGAGAGGGAGCAGACAGTGGACTACTGCTCACCATGATAATAATGACTGCTTCATGGGATATCATTAGATCAGGTATAGAGATACTGTATCATAGAGAACAGAGTGGCAGTGGATTAGAATTTTTGCTATCACTCCAGTACTAGCATGGGTCTAGCCAAGGTGCCAGTCTGTTTGTGCTATCGTGCCTACTCCTTGTCATTCATTGTCATGCCAAACAATGTTTGGCCTGAGAAGGACAGCAATGGGACCAGGATAGTGTAGGTCAATCTGCCAGGTGGACTAGACAAAGGGTGTTGAGTGTGGTGTTCAACAGCATGGGTCTCATAAGCGTATACCAGATAAAGTCGACAAGCTGTGTGTGTCAAGCAAGCATGATGCCATGCCAGTGTCTCATCAACAAGAACAGAGAGCTTAGTCGATCAGACAATTGACGATCGAAAACCGCAGAGTATGAACGCGAACAGCATTGCCTGGGATATAGTCAGCCGAGTAACAGTAGGGAATGACGAGGGACAAAGACAGAGGGCATAGAAGGAAGTGGAAGCATGGTGTGTGTGTCCCTCATTCTTAGATTGAATGGCTTGTTAGCAAACTACTTTGCCCCCATTTTACCACAGATGAAGAAACACGTCTAAATGTGTCATTGAGAGTGACAGAGAGTGTGAACGAGAGAAAGAACAGAAATAGAACTGGTGAGGTGAAAAAACAGAGAGGACCAGAAGACATGACAAGAACAAGTTGCAAGGTGAAAATGAGGAGGCAAAAATTAGAAGGAGGAGGAGGAAGAGGAGAAGGGGAATCAGAAGAGAGAAGACAGTGTGTCGAGGGAGTCGGGTGTGGTGTAGAGAGAGAAGAGCAGAGGGTGGAGAGCAGAGGGAGGGGAGAGGAGAGCAGAGCAGAGGGCTTTGTGCTTTTGTGCAGGACCAGCTGTGGCCCTCTCTCTCTCTCTCTCTCTCTCTCTCTCGCTCTCTCTCTCTCTCTCTCTCTCTCGCTCTCTCTCTCTCTCTCTCGCTCTCTCTCTCTCTCTCTCGCTCTCATTTGAGTTGGTCGGAAAAAGGGATGGCTGAACGTTGTAATTATAGCACCACACAACATAACACACTCCTCACAACTCAAGGTGTAATGGAAGGCTCCAGAACAGAACAAGGTATGATGATGACGAGCAGCGAGGCTTTGTTGCTTTATTAGCTCACATCTTCGTCTTATTGTCTTCTCTATGACTGTGGAGCAGAAATAGAAGTACTATTTCTGGCTCATGTCAGATTTGGAGATATTGTTACAGCCAAGTATTGACATGTAACCTTCAAACACTGGGGAGAGAGAGGATCATTTTCTATTTTCAAACATTGGAGGAGAGAAGACATTTTCTTTTCTCTTTACCTTTGTGTTCAGTATCTATACGGAGAGTGTATTGTTAATGTATGCCCACAGGCATACGCTTTTGAGTCCTTCAGCATCACGTTGTTATCTAGCCATCTATTATACATCTATTTATCAACAACATCCTATTTATCTACACCATCTCAGAAGTTGACCTTGGGGTCCCTCTCAAGGTCTCTTTCTCTGTCTTTCCCCCTCCCCTCCCCGTTCTCTTTCTCTCTTCATCCCTCTCTTTCGTACCTCAGAGTAATGCGAAGACATACCCTCCTAGGCTTAGTAAAAGATGAAGAAGGGAGGGGAGATGAGGAGTGACGCATATAGCTCTTATAGATCTATTTGGAGACACTTTTGCCTAGCCAATGTGTTTCATGTGTATCAAATAGAATTGAAACTTTGAAACTAACAAGGTATTTGAAGTGTCTGCTGTCCCCTTTACAGACGAAATGGAAGAAACTCTCACATTTCCTGCTGATCAATAATAGAGAACCCTGCCAGACTGAGAAAGAGACGTCAGAACGGCAGCTATAATGTGCAGCGCAAACCTGGGTTCAAATAGTATTTCCTTTTTATTTTCAAATACATTCAACGTTTCATTGAACTTAACTGGATCGCTAGATAGCAGGGTTTGCCTTTCTGAGACTATTCCTTTGGTTCCATTACAACAGACAAGCGTAATCAAGCGTAGCTAAAATATTTGAAATAAATATGCTGTTTGAACCCAGGTCTAAACTCAGTCTGATGCATGCACTACATGCTCTAGTGCTGAGCGATTAACGTTTAATGGTGCTTTTTGAGGTCGGTTTCGGTTTCGATTATTTAAGCAATCGGGCCTAATAGCCCTTAGTTATCACATGATAATCCCCGGGTTCGAGGGCTTTACTGCTTTTATAAAACGGTTGCCAACATATTTATAAAACTATGAATTACATTTTTTAATTAAAAACATTCTTTTAAGTCAATTTCTTTTTCCATTCTGAAGTTGCTAGCCAAGCGGGCTGGTTGCTGGTTATTTTCTGGTGCTTTGACCCAAAGACATGAACATCAATAAATAATGATTTAATAAATATCCAAAAGGCCTACATAGGCCGCACTGTACTGGTTAATGAATTAATGGAATGTTTACGGTTTCCATGGTGAATTATTAGTTTCATGTTCAATCTTGGGCTAGCTAGCCTACTGGCACTGGAGAGATGCATTTGTAAAATGATACATTGTTGTACAGGTCATAGAGGCAGACAGCTAGGTTTATACAATCCCCAACAGTTGCATAATAGCATGGAAAAATAATGTGTAGATGCTTTTTCTCTAGGGAGATGAAGTTTATGAATACAGTGCATTCGGAAAGTATTAAGACCGATTGATTTTTTCCACATTTTGTCATGTTACAGCCTTATTCTAAAATGGATTAAATAGTTTTTTTCCTCATCAATCTACACACAATAACCCATAATCACAAAGAAAAAAAACATAGTTTTTTAAATGTATGCAAATGTATATTTAAAAAAAAAAACTGAAATATCATATTTACATAAGTCTTTAGACTCTTTATTCATTGTTTTGTTGAAGAACCTTTGGCAGCAATTACAGCCTTGAGTCTTTTTGGGTATGACGCTACAAGCTTGGCACACCTGTACTTGGGGAGTTTCTCCCATTCTTCTCTGCAGATCCTCTCAAGCTCTGTCAGGTTGGATGTGCAACGTCGCTGCACAGCTATTTTCAGGTCTCTCCAGAGATGTTTGATTGGGTTCAAGTCCGGGCTCTGGCTGGGCCACTCAAGGACATTCAGAGACTTGTCCCGAAGCCACTCCTGCGTTGCCCTTGGTTGTGTGCTTAGGGATGTTGTCCTGTTGGAAGGTGAACTTTCACCCCAGTCTGAGGTCCTGAGCGCTCTGGAGCAGGTTTTAATCAAGGAGCTCTCTATACTTTGCTCCGTTCATCTTTCCCTCGATCCTGACTAGTCTCCCAGTCCCTGCCGCTGAAAAACTTCCCCACATCATGATGCTGCCACCACCATGCTTCACTGTAGGGATGGTGCCAGGTTTCCTCCAGACGTGACACTTGGCATTCAGGCCAAAGTGTTCAATCTTAGTTTCATTAGACCAGAGAATCTTGTTTCTCATGGTCTGAGAGTCCTTTAGGTAGCTTTTGGCAAACTCCAAGCGGGCTGTCATATGCCTTTTACTGAGGAGTGGCTTCCGTCTTGCCACTCTACCAGAAAGACCTGATTGGTGGAGTGCTGCAGAGGTGGTTGTCCTTCTGGAAGCTTCTCCCATCGGGTTCTTGGTCACCTCCCTGACCAAGGCCCTTCTCCTCCAATTGCTCAGTTTGGCCGGGCAGCCAGCTCTAGGAAGTGTTTGGTGGTTCCAAACTTTTTCCATTTAAGAATGATGGAAGCCATTGTGTTCTTGGGGACCTTCAATGATGCAGAAATTGTTTGGTACCATTCCTCAGATCTGTGCCTCGACACAATCCTGTCTCTGAGTTCTACGGATAATTCCTTCGACCTCATGGCTTGGTTTTTGCTATACATCAATAGAACAAGTGGAAATTACTATGAAATAATACAATATTTATTATATATTACTTTGTTTCATTCCTTAAAGTAATCATCTCATCTCAGCTCAGGTAATAGCAGCCAGACAATCTACAGTTATCTCTGTGCTCCCCATACTGTACTGTCTTTTAGTCATCCTATTTAACTAAGCTAGCCTGCCTAAGAATGCTGCAGAGCTGTCTGGCTAAATCATTTTACTAGTTCCTAATAGTAGACAAGGCATACTTTCACAAACTGTTTCTATCCCCCTCCTTGTTGTGGTGTTTACATTCCTCTCTCATGCGTCCTATGCGGTCTGTGTGTATCTAACATAACGTAGCAGGCATAAAAGTGTATCCTTCTCTGTCCGATCCCAAAAAAAGTACAATGGATTGTAATTAATTACCATGTTTCTGCGCTGACCCAGGTTGAATATTTGCTTAATGAAAACTAGCTTCCCGCATAGTTCTTGACTTGATTTCTCTCTAGAGAAACTGAGTGTTGGGCTCACAAAAACAATACGAACTAAATGGATTTCAAGTAATTGAACCAACATTGGTCAATTAGTTGTTTAATAACCCTCCCAAAAGAATACATCTCGGTTAATCGCTCAGCATTTGGGTTTGGATAGTACTGCCCTGTGTCAAAGCCAGAATAGGCTTCCGTTTCAAGACCTTTTACGTTCAACAATGAAGTTAATCTAATCTTCTTTCATCTTATCATTCTGCTTTGCCGAAGAAAAGCAGTTCAATCACGAGCTGCATTAAGTCAATTTCCCTATAACTTTAGATCTTGAATCTTTCACATAATAACATAATTATGATCAGGGATGTATTGAAAAAGGGATAGATGGATGAAAGAGAATATTGAGAAGGGAAACGGAGGAAGTTAGGTGAAATGGAGAGATGAAGCAGGGGATGAGTGGTATGGGAAAAGGTAGGTCAGTGGATGGTTGCAGGATAGGAAGCCATAGAAAGACAACATACACTTACTGACAGGTGGAGCATGTTACTAAACCCATACTTGCAACTCCATTATCTGATTCATGCTGCTAGTCTTACACACAACTCCATGCTGTGCTGACAGTGGTCTTCCATAGTCTTTCATTTCACCTTCAGGGGGTCCTTGCATGTCTCCTCAGCCATCGGCTTTCTCTTCACGTCGCCAGGTCATTCTGCCATCTCCCAGGAGTGCCCCTCCTGCCTTTCTAACACACACACACGGACGAGTGAGGACACACACACACAAATGCAAACATATGCACGCATGTATGTACACACACACATATCCGGATGTGCACACGCACACCACCACACCCACCCACACGCACACACACATACTTTACAAACACTCCAGGGATCTACAGTGGCAGCCTGCCACTGATTAATAGATTTTATCACAAGACATATGTGCCTGACCCTCTATTTTCAGGGGATCAGACATCGGCACGTAGCAGACCATGTCAGAAAAACCTGTTCACACAAGACGGTGCAGATAGCAGCTACCATAGAGGTCAGATAGAGAGATGGAAGGATTACTATCTCTCCCGCTATCTGTCTCTTTCTTTCTTACTCTCTCCACCACCCCGTTGCCTCTCTCCCTCTCCCACTCTGCCTCTCTCCCTCTCCCACTCTTTCTCACGACCCCTCTCAGTCTCTCTCTCAGACACAGACACACACAATAACTCCCCGCAACACACACACCCCTGCTAAGATCGCAACGGCCTCCCTCTCCCTCCCCTCTTCTCTCCGCCCCGTTATTTTGTTCTCTCTTTGTATTGAAATCCAATAGAGGAACAAGGACACACAGGGAGAGAGACACAGACTCCAGTAAATCAAGACTGGGTCCATTACAGACAAGCAGGAGGATCTGCATTCTCTCCTTTCTCCCCTCTACCTCTCCAGCTCTCCCCTCCACCTCTCCCCTCTACCTATCCACACTACCAGGGATGATAACAATGAGGCTCACGTTACAGGAGGCCAGGAGACTTAGCCAAAGACTCATTATGTTTTGTGTGTGTGTGTGTGTGTGTGTGTGTGTGTGTGTGTGTAGATCCATAGGGGATCGTCTGAGTGGACAGCCCTAAGTTTCTCTGTTGAGATCATCACTATGATTGATCCTGTCTGTATTTTCTTTCCTTGTGATTGAGCCAGCATGGAGCACCATGGCTACAGGAGAACTCCTAATGTTGGCTGCGGGGAAGAGGGTAGGAGGCTACTGGACAACACACTCCTAACGTAATACATCTTGTGACCAAACTAAACAAAGGTAAAAAGAATGGATACTATCAGCACAAAACCGATGAAGTCAAGGGATGATGGAAAAAACAATGGAGAACTTTGAATGCTACAATGGTTAGGAATTCTATTAAAACATGTCTGGCTCTTTTGTTGAATCAGAGGGTGTTACACCCTGATCTGTTTCACCTGTCTTTGTGCTTGGGCACCTCTCCAGGTGTCGCCCATCTTCCCCATTATCTCCGGTGCATTTATACCTGTGTTCTCTGTTTGTCTGTTGCAAGTTCGTCTTGTCTTGTCAAGCCTACCAGCGTTTTCCCCGCACTCCTGTTTTCTAGTTTTCCCGGTTTTGACCATTCTGACTGCCCTGAGCCTGCCTGCCATTCTGTAAGTCTCGGACTCTGCTCTGGATTACTGACCTCTGCCTGCCCTAGACCTGTCGTTTGCCTGCCCCCTGTTTTGTAAACAAACTTTTATTTTGAACTGTCTGCATCTGGGTCTTATCCTGAGGCTTGATAGAGGGTATAGTTATTACGAAACCACATGACATTGCAAATTACTTTAATATTTTTAGGGGCAAAGTTGATAAATGCCATGAGTTCAACTGATGTCTCCATGTCATCAGTGGCGACCCCACCTGTTTAGCCAAAAAATAAATAGAAACAAACATCTGGGTTGCCTGTTTTGCGAACATGGTCTCTTTTTTGCTTTCTTGAGTAACTCAGCTCCAAAATGCAGGTGTTTCAGCTTAGCTCAGTGCTTTCTGTGGAGGTGGGACAGCCAGGGGTTGGTAATGTTCTCTAGTTGCGATGTGATTGGCTCAGTATTCTGTCACTCATTGGGACACTAGGTCACCGCAAAATCTACGGGGAGAGCTCGAAAATGCAAGCCCCTTTTCAAGGATTTTCATATGAAGAGAAATTATAGATAAAATGTATCAGTGCTCCACGGCCGTTGACATTACGGCCGTTGACATTACTCAATAAGTTGGAAATCGCAAATTCAACAATGAGTGTTTTGGAAGTGGAGAGGGTATGTGGTCCAAGTCTGGGTTTAAGGGTCTCTTTTCCGAGCTCAAAGGGATAAACGTTCACATGCGACACCATGAACAGGTTGAATACATTGGCCACGCTGTCAATCCAGCATGACTTCTGCTACATTCAAAACAACTGGAAACATGGAACTGGGAAATCTCAGACTTCAGTGAGTTCAATCGAACTCGGAATTCCAAGTCGGGAACTCTGGCCTGTTTCTAGAGCTACGACCTGAAGATAACTTATGTAATGATTCAACCTTTTTTTCTCGAGTTCTCAGTTGTCTTGAAAGCACCAGAAATCCAGAGAATGCCAGACTTTGACAAAGTTTGATGACAAAGTTTGCCCACAAGAAGGACCGCCGCGCTACTTTCCTGTTCAAGTGAGCACAGCACAAGGTGAGTATAAAAATGTCTTATATGCTGCAGGAAGATACATATACTGTAGTTAAGAAAGTAATACTAAGTGTATGTTGTGAAGTAAATTTGTGGACTTATGGACTTGTTTACGTGCTGCTGTGCATTTTGTTGCTAACGTTACTTTGCTACCTGCCAACTTTACGGTTTTTACTTTTTAATTACCGTTTTATATTTTTATTTTTCCCCTCGCTCAACTTTTTTCCTTCAAGTTTTTCACCCTCCGGGGTGAAAAAAGTTGTATTGTAAAGTATTACTTTATCTGGACATGGTTCTATAGGACCTCCACCAGCCAAAGCTAAGTAGTAACATTAACATTATGCCTTCTAATTCACTGTACTCATAATATACAGAAAAACGATCAACTTATGGTGAGAATAGCCGTGCTGCAAGCCCAGCTTCAGACGCAATTGTTAGGCAAGGGTAATTTAAGTGTAGGAAAGGATGAAACAGTGTCTGTGTCACCAATAAGTACAGATAGTAGTATAAATCCCCTCGCACGGTCCCCGCAGCCGGACAATTTTCTCATGGCTTCTGGAAGGAAATGCTGTAGGAATGCTCAACCGGTGTCGCTCATTCAGCCGACAGAAACTTTCAACCGGTACTCCCCATTAAGCAACGAGTCAGAATCAGAGTCAGACCTTTCTCTGGTCTCTCCTCCACCCGTTACGGGGTCTGAGACGCCGAAGCCTCCCACCATTAGCTCTGAGAAATTGAAAAGCCTAGACTCCATTACCCGCAGTATTAGACTTAGAATCATCCAGCGATCATACACTGTTTACCAGGGGGCAGGGTGTACCAATGGTGTTAGGATGAAACAGTCAGAGGTCACCAAGTGCAACATAGCTTCAGCGTGTAAATCAACTAGAAAGATGTGTCGGCATCGAGTAATTGCCTCTGGCCCCCTCCCAGTTAGGGGGAGTGATGAGCTCTAAAGCAGAGTCTCTCAACTCAATCGCTGGTTGAAAACTGTTTTCTGCCCCTCCCAAAAGATAGCATTTGTTGATAATTGGCCCTGTTTCTGGGACTCACCCACAAACAGGACCAAGCCTGGCCTGCTGAGGAGTGATGGGCTCCATCCTAGCTGGAGGGGTGCTTTCATCTTATCTATGAACATAGTCAGGGCCCTAACTCCTGTAGCTCCACAATTAGACAAGGTGCAGGCCAGGCAGCAGGCTGTTAGCCATCCTGCAAAGGCCGAGGTGTTGCTAACATTTACGATACCAAATTTCAATTTACAAAAAAAAACGACTGTGTTTTTGTCATTTGAGCTTCTAGTCATGAAATCTATGCAGCCTATGCAATCACTTTTTATAGCTACTGGTTACAGGCCTCCTGGGCCGTATTGTTACGTTTGCTCCCTCTCTGGCCTCTAGATCACCAGGCTGCTCGTTTATGCCGCACACCTGTCACCAGCGTTACGCGCATCAGCGCATAATGACACTCACCTGGACTCCATCACCTCCTTGATTTCCTGCCCTTTATATGTCACTCCCTTTGGTTTCTTCCCCAGTCGTCATTGTTTTTGTTTCTGTTTCATGTCAGTGCGCTAATAATGTTTCTTGTTCTGTTCATTTATTTATTAGTGAATTCACTCCCTGAACTTGCTTCCCGACTCTCAGCGTACTGGTAACATGTATACAGCATTCCTCACTGAGTTCCCCGAATTGCTATCGGACCTTGTAGTCATGGCAGATAATATTTCAATTTTTGGTGACTAATATTCACACGGAAAAGTCCACAAACCCACTCCAAAAGGCTTTTGGAGCAATCATCGACTCAAATCAAATCAAATTTATTTATATGGCCCTTCTTACATCAACTGATATCTCAAAGTGCTGTACAGAAACCCAGCCTAAAACTCCAAACAGCAAGCAATGCAGGTGTAGAAGCACGGTGGCTAGGAAAAACTCCCTAGAAAGACCAAAACCTAGGAAGAAACCTAGAGGAACCAGGCTATGAGGGGTGGCCAGTCCTCTTCTGGCTGTGCCGGGTGGAGATTATAACAGCACATGGCCAAGATGTTCAAATGTTCATAAATGACCAGCATGGTAGTAGGTTTTGTCAGTAGGTTTTGTCCAACATGTCTCCGGACCTTCTCACTGCCAGTCATACTCTGAACCTAGTTTTGTCCCTTGGAATAAATATTGTGGATCTTAATGTTTTTCCTCCTAATTCTGGACTATCGGACCACCATTTTATTATGTTTGCAATCGCAACAAATAATCTGCTCAGACCCCAACCAAGGATCATCAAAAGCCGTGCTATAAATTCTCGGACAATCCAAAGATTCCGAGATGCCCTTCCAGACTCCCTCCACCTACCCAAGGAGTACAACAATCGGTTTACCACCTAACTGAGGAACTGAATGTAACCTTACGTAATATCCTAGTTGCAGTCGTACCCCTAAAAACAAAAAACACTTGTCATAAGAAACTAGCCCCCTGGTATATAGAAAATACCCGAGCCCTGAAGCAAGCTTCCAGAAAATTGGAACGGAAATGGCGCTACACCAAACTGGAAGTCTTCCAGTAGCTTGGAAAGACAGTACCGTGCAGTATCGAAGAGCCCTCACTGCTGCTCGATCATCCTCTTTTTCCAACTTAATTGAGGAGAATAAGAAAAATCCAAAATGTATTTTTGATACTGTCACAAAGCTAACTAAAAAGCAGCACTTCCCAAGAGAGGATGGCTTTCACTTCAGCAGTGATAAATTCATGAACTTCTTTGACGAAAAGATCATGATCATTAGAAAGCAAATTACGGACTCCTCTTTAAATCTGAGTATTTCTCCAAAGCTCAATTGTCCTGAGTCTGCACAACACTGCCAGGACCTAGGATCAAGGGAGACACTAAAGTGTTTTAATGCTATATCTCTTGACACATTGATGAAAATAGTAATGGCCTCTAAACCTTCAAGCTGCATACTGGACCCTATTCCAACTAAACTACTGAAAAATCTGCTTCTTGTGCTTGGCCCTCCTATGTTGAACATAATAAACGGCTCCCCATCCACCGGATGAGTACCAAACTCACTAAAAGTGGCAGTAATAAAGCCTCTCTTGAAAAAGCCAAAACTTGACCCAGAAAATATAAAAAACAATAGGCCTATATCGAATTGCCCATTCCTCTCAAACGTTTTAGAAAAAGCTGTTGCGCAGCAACTCACTGCCTTCCTGAAGACTAACAATGTATAGGAAACGCTTCAGTCTGGTTTTAGACCCCAACATAGCACTGAGACTGCACTCGTGAAGGTGGTAAATGACCTTTTAATGGCGTCTGACCAAGGCTCTGCATCTGTCCTCGTGCTCCTAGACCTTAGTGCTGCTTTTGATACCATCGATCACCACATTCTTTTGGAGAGATTGGAAACCCAAATTGGTCTACACGGACAAGTTCTGTCCTGGTTTAGATCTTATCTGTTGGAAAGATATCAGTTTGTCTCTGTGGATGGTTTGTCCTCTGACAAATCAACTGTAAATGTCGGTGTTCCTCAAGGTTCCATTTTAGAACCACTATTGTTTTCACTATATATTTTACCTCTTGGTGATGTCATTCGTAAACATAATGTTAACTTTCACTGCTATGTGGATGATACATAGCTGTACATTTTGATGAAACATGGTGAAGCCCCAAAATTGCCCTCCCTGGAAGCCTGTGTTTCAGACATAAGGAAGTGGATGGCGGCAAATGTTTTACTTTTAAACTCGGACAAAACCGTGCTCTGATCTGCATTGCTTGCTGTTTTGGGTTTTAGGCTGTGTTTCTGTATAGTACTTGACATAGGCTGTGACATAGGCTGATGTAATAGGGCTTTATAAATTCATCTCAAATGAAACTTTGAAGGACCTCGGCGTTACTCTGGACCCTGATCTCTCTTTAGACAAACATATCAAGACTGTTTCAAGGATAGTTTTTTTCCATCTACGTAACATTGCAAAAATCAGAAACGTTCTGTCCAAAAATGATGCAGAAAAATGTATCCATGCTTTTGTCACTTCTAGATTAAACTACTGCAATGCTCTACTTTCCAGCCACATGGATAAAGCACTAAATAAACTTCAGTTAGTACTAAACATGGCTGCTAGAATCTTGACTAGAACTCCAAAATGTGATCATATTACTCCAGTGCTAGCCTCTCTACACTGGCTTCCTGTTAAGGCTAGGGCTGATTTCAACGTTTTACTGTTAACCTACAAAGCATTACATGGGCTTGCTCCTACATATCTTTCCAATTTGGTCCTGCCGTACATACCTACACATACGCTACGGTCACAAGACGCAGGCCTCCTTATTGTCCCTAGAACTTCTAAGCAAAAAGCTGGATGCAGGGCATTCTCCTATCGAGCTCCATTTTTATGGAATGGTCTGCCTATCCATGTGAGAGAAGCAGACTCGGTCTCGACCTTTAAGTCTTTATTGAAGACTTCAGTAGGTCCTATGATTGAGTGTAGTCTGGCCCAGGGGTGTGAAGGTGAACGGAGAGGCACTGGAGCGACAAACCGCCCTTGCTGTCTCTGCCTGGCCGGTTCTCCTCTCTCCACTGGGATTCTCTGCCTCTAACCCTATTATGGGGGCTGAATCACTGGCTTACTGGTGCTCTTCCATGCCGTCTCTAGGAGCGGTGCATCACTTGAGTGGGTTGAGTCACTGACGTGATCTTCCTGTCCGGCTGGCGTCCCACCTTGGGTTCGTGCCATGGGGGAGATCTTCGTGGGCTATACTCAGCCTTGTCTCAGGGTAGTAAGTTGGTGGTGTGAAGATATCCCTCTAGTGGTGTGGGGTTATATCCTGCCTGGTTGGCCCTGTCCGGAGGTGTCTCAGCCTCCAGTTATTATGCTGCAATAGTTTATGTGTCGAGGGGCTAGGGTCAGTCTGTTATATCTGGAGTATTTCTCCTGTTTTATCCAGTGACCTGTGTGAATATAAGTATGCTCTCTCTAATTCTCACTCTCTCTCCTCTCTCTTCTCTCTGAGGACCTGAGCACTAGGACCATGCCTCATGACTACCTGGCCTGATGACTCCTTGCTGTCCCCAGTCCACCTAGTCGTGCTGCTGCTCCAGTTTCAACTGTTCTGCCTGCAGCTATGGAACCCTGACCTGTTCACCGGACATGCTACCTTGCCCCGAACCTGCTGTTTCGACTCCCTCTCTCTACCGGACCTGCTGTCTCTAACTCTGAATGATCGGCTATGAAAAGCCAACTGACATTTACTCCTGAGGTGCTGACCTGTTGCACCCTCTACAACCACTGTGATTATTATTATTTGACCCTGCTGGTCATCTATTTTTTTTTTTGTATTTTATGTATTTTTTTCACCTTTATTTAACCAGGTAGGCAAGTTGAGAACAAGTTCTCATTTACAACTGCGACCTGGCCAAGATAAAGCAAAGCAGTTCGACACATATAACAACACAGAGTTACACATGGAGTAAAACAAACATACAGTCAATAATACAGTAGAAAAATAAGTCTATATACAATGTACGCAAATGAGGTGAGATAAGGGAGGTAAAGGCAATTAGTAGGCCATGGTGGCGAAGTAAATACAATATAGCAATTAAAACACTGGATTGGTAGATTTGACAGTAGATGAGTGTGCAAAGTAGAAATACTGGGGTGCAAAGGAAAATGCAAAATAAATAAATAAATAAATACAGTAGGGGAAGAGGTAGTTGTTTGGGCTATTTATAGATGGGCTGTGTACAGGTGCAGTGATCTGTGAGCTGCTCTGACAGCTGGTGCTTAAAGCTAGTGAGCGAGGTAAGTGTTTCCAGTTTCAGAGATTTTTGTAGTTCGTTCCAGTCATTGGCAGCAGAGAACTTTATCCTTTATCCTTCCAGGATACCCGGGCCAGGTCGATTAGAAAGGCCTGCTCGCTGAAGTGTTTCGGGGAGCGTTTGACATTGATGAGTGGATGTCGTTTGACTACTGAAACATTACGGATGCAGGTAATGAGGCAGTGATCGCTGAGATCTTGGTTGAAAACAGCATAGGTTTATTTGGAGGGCAAGTTGGTTAGGATGATATCTATGAGGGTGCCCGTGTTTACGGCTTTGGGGTTGTACCTGGTAGGTTCATTGATAATTTGTGTGAGATTGAGGGCATCAAGCTTAGATTGTAGGATGGCCCGGATGTTAAGCATGTCCCAGTTTAGGTCACCTAGCAGCACAAGCTCTGAAGATAGATGGGTGGCAATCAGTTCACATATGGTGTCCAGAGCACAGCTGGGGGCAGAGGGTGGTATATTACATTTACATTTAAGTCATTTAGCAGACGCTCTTATCCAGAGCGACTTACAAATTGGTGCATTCACCTTAAGATATCCAGTGGAAAAACCACTTTACAATAGTGCATCTAAATCTTTTGGGGGGGGGGGGGGGGGTAGAAGGATTACTTTATCCTATCCCAGGTATTCCTTAAAGAGGTGGGGTTTCAGGTGTCTCCGGAAGGTGGTGATTGACTCCGCTGTCCTGGCGTCGTGAGGGAGCTTGTTCCACCATTGGGGTGCCAGAGCAGCGAACAGTTTTGACTGGGCTGAGCGGGAGCTGTGCTTCCTCAGAGGTAGGGAGGCGAGCAGGCCAGAGGTGGATGAACGCAGTGCCCTTGTTTGGGTGTAGGGCCTGATCAGAGCCTGAAGGTACGGAGGTGCCGTTCCCCTCACAGCTCCGTAGGCAAGCACCATGGACTTGTAGCGGATGCGAGCTTCAACTGGAAGCCAGTGGAGAGAGCGGAGGAGCGGGGGTGACGTGAGAGAACTTGGGAAGGTTGAACACCAGACGGGCTGCGGCGTTCTGGATGAGTTGTAGGGGTTTAATGGCACAGGCAGGGAGCCCAGCCAACAGCGAGTTGCAGTAATCCAGACGGGAGATGACAAGTGCCTGGACTAGGACCTGCGCCGCTTCCTGTGTGAGGCAGGGTCGTACTCTGCGAATGTTGTAGAGCATGAACCTACAGGATCGGGTCACCGCCTTGATGTTAGTGGAGAACGACAGGGTGTTGTCCAGGGTCACGCCAAGGTTCTTAGCACTCTGGGAGGAGGACACAAGGGAGTTGTCAACCGTGATGGCGAGATCATGGAACGGGCAGTCCTTCCCTGGGAGAAGGAGCAGCTCCGTCTTGCCCGAGGTTCAGCTTGAGGTGGTGAGCCGTCATCCACACTGATATGTCTGCCAGACATGCAGAGATGCGATTCGCCACCTGGTTATCAGAAGGGGGAAAGGAGAAGATTAATTGTGTGTCGTCTGCGTAGCAATGATAGGAGAGACCATGTGAGGATATGACCGAGCCAAGTGACTTGGTGTATAGTGAGAATAGGAGAGGGCCTAGAACAGAGCCCTGGGGGACACCAGTGGTGAGAGCACGTGGTGCGGAGACAGATTCTCGCCACGCCACCTGGTAGGAGCGACCTGTCAGGTAGGACGCAATCCAAGCGTGGGCCGCGCCGGAGATGCCCAGCTCGGAGAGGGTGGAGAGGAGGATCTGATGGTTCACGGTATCAAAGGCAGCAGATAGGTCTAGAAGGATGAGAGCAGAGGAGAGAGAGTTAGCTTTAGCAGTGCAGAGAGCCTCCGTGACACAGAGAAGAGCAGTCTCAGTTGAATGCCCAGTCTTGAAACCTGACTGATTAGGATCAAGAAGGTCATTCTGAGAGAGATAGCAGGAGAGCTGGCCAAGGACGGCACGTTCAAGAGTTTTGGAGAGAAAAGAAAGAAGGGATACTGGTCTGTAGTTGTTGATATCGGAGGGATCGAGTGTAGGTTTTTTCAGAAGGGGTGCAACTCTCGCTCTCTTGAAGACGGAAGGGACGTAGCCAGCGGTCAAGGATGAGTTGATGAGCGAGGTGAGGTAGGGGAGAAGGTCTCCGGAAATGGTCTGGAGAAGAGAGGAGGGGATAGGGTCAAGTGGGCCGGTTGTTGGCCGTCACGAGACGCGAGATTTCATCTGGAGAGAGAGGGGAGAAAGAGGTCAAAGCACAGGGCAGGGCAGTGTGAGCAGGACCAGCGGTGTCGTTTGGCTTAGCAAACGAGGATCGGATGTCATCAGCCTTCTTTTCAAAATGGTTGACGAAGTCATCCGCAGAGAGAGAGGAGGGGGGGAGGGGGAGGAGGATTCAGGAGGGAGGAGAAGGTAGCAAAGAGCTTCCTAGGGTTAGAGGCAGATGCTTGGAATTTAGAGTGGTAGAAAGTGGCTTTAGCAGCAGAGACAGAAGAGGAAAATGTAGAGAGGAGGGCGTGAAAGGATGCCAGGTCCGCAGGGAGGCGAGTTTTCCTCCATTTCCGCTCGGCTGCCCGGAGCCCTGTTCTGTGAGCTCGCAGTGAGTCGTCGAGCCACGGCGCAGGAGTGGAGGACCGAGCCGGCCTGGAGGATAGGGGACAGAGAAAATCGAAGGATGCAGAAAGGGAGGAGAGGAGGGTTGAGGAGGCAGAATAAGGAGATAGGTTGGAGAAGGTTTGAGCAGAGGGAAGAGATGATAGGATGGAAGAGGAGAGAGTAGCGGGAGAGAGAGAGCGAAGGTTGGGACGGCGCAATACCATCCGAGTAGGGGCAGAGTGAGAAGTGTTGGATGAGAGCGAGAGGGAAAAGGATACAAGGTAGTGGTCGGAGACTTGGAGGGGAGTTGCAATGAGATTAGTGGAAGAACAGCATCTAGTAAAGATGAGGTCAAGCGTATTGCCTGCCTTGTGAGTAGGGGGGGAAGGTGAGAGGGTGAGGTCAAAGGAGGAGAGGAGTGGAAAGAAGGAGGCAGAGAGGAATGAGTCAAAGGTAGACGTGGGGAGGTTAAAGTCACCCAGAACTGTGAGAGGTGAGCCATCCTCAGGGAAGGAACTTATCAAGGCATCAAGCTCATTGATGAACTCTCCAAGGGAACCTGGAGGGCGATAAATGATAAGGATGTTAAGCTTGAAAGGGCTGGTAACTGTGACAGCATGGAATTCAAATGAGGAGATAGACAGATGGGTCAGGGGAGAAAGAGAGAATGTCCACTTGGGAGAGGATTCCAGTGCCACCACCCCGCTGGCTCGATGCTCTATGGGTATGCGAGAACACGTAGGCAGATGAGGAGAGAGCAGTAGGAGTAGCAGTGTTATCTGTGGTAATCCATGTTTCCGTCAGCGCCAGGAAGTCTAGGGACTGGAGGGTAGCATAGGCTGAGATGAACTCAGCCTTGTTGGCCGCAGACCGGCAGTTCCAGAGGCTGCCGGAGACCTGGAACTCCACGTGGGTCGTGCGAGCTGGGACCACCAGGTTAGAGTGGCAGCGGCCACGCGGTGTGAAGCGTTTGTATGGCCTGTGCAGAGGGGAGAGAACAGGGATAGCCAGACACATAGTTGACAAGCTACAGAAGAGGCTACGCTAATGCAAAGGATATTGGAATGACAAGTGGACTACACGTCTCGAATGTTCAGAAAGTTAAGCTTACGTTGCGAAAATCTTATTGACTAAAATGACGAAAATGCTAGCTAACTAACACAACACTACACTAATCAAGTCGTTCCGTTGTAATGTAATAGTTTCTACAGTGCTGCTAGTCGGTAGAGGTTGGCTATTATACAAAAGCAACTTTGTAGCTAGCTAACATAACATAACACTAATCAAGATGTTCCTTTGTAATGTATTTAGTTTCTACAATGCTGCTCGTCGGTAATAGTTGGCTGGGTATGGAACAATGGCGTCGCGGGGGACGGAAATAGCTGGCTAGCTAACCTAGCTAACCTAGCTATCCTCGATAATTACTAAACTACACAATTATCAAGCTATGACAAAGACAGCTATGTAGCTAGCTAGCTAACACTGCACTAGTCAAATCGTTCTGTTGTAATGTAATAGTTTCTACAGTGGTGCTAGTCGGTAGAGGTTGGCTATTATACAAAAGCAACTTTGTAGCTAGCTAACATAACATAACACTAATCAAGACGTTCCTTTGTAATGTATTTAGTTTCTACAATGCTGCTCGTCGGTAATAGTTGGCTGGGTATGGAACAATGGCGTTGCGGGGGACGGAAATAGCTGGCTAGCTAACCTAGCTAACACTAAACTACACAAGTATCAAGCTATGACAAAGACAGCTATGTAGCTAGCTAACTAACACTACACTAATCAAGTCGTTCCGTTGTAATGTAATAGTTTCTACAGTGCTACTAGTCGGTAGCGGTTGGCTAGCTAGCGGTGTTGACTAGCTAGCAGCTAGCAGCCAGCAGTGTTGACTACGTTAGGAGGACGAAAAAATAGCTGGCCTCGATAATTACTCGAATTACTCTAAACTACACAATTATCTTTGATAGCTAAGAAAAAAAATTGTTCAGATCAAACAAACCAAACCGTTGTAATGTAAAGAAGTGTAATATTACCTGTGGAGCGAAGCGAAGTGCGACTGCTCGCTCCGAACCGGAAGTCCTCATATAGCAAGCGGCAACGGTGAGAGACTTGTTTTTAGAGAGGTGGATTTTTAAAAGTAGAAGTTCAAATTGTTTGGGTACAGACCTGGATAGTAGGACAGAACTCTGCAGGCTATCTCTGCAGTAGATTGCAACACCGCCCCCTTTGGCCTTTCTATCTTGTCTGAAAATGTTGTAGTTAGGGATGGAGACTTCAGAGTTTTTGGTGGTCTTCCTAAGCCAGGATTCAGACACGGCTAGGACATCCGGGTTGGCAGAGTGTGCTAAAGCAGTGAATAAAACAAACTTAGGGAGGAGGCTTCTAATGTTAACATGCATGAAACCAAGGCTATTACGGTTACAGAAGTCATCAAAAGAGAGCGCCTGGGGAATAGGAGTGGAGCTAGGCACTGCAGGGCCTGGATTCACCTCTACATCGCCAGAGGAACAGAGGAGGAGTAGAATAAGGGTACGGCTATGAGAATTGGTCGTCTAGGATGTCCGGAACAGAGAGTAAAAGGAGCAGGTTTCTGGGGGCGATAAAATAGCTTCAAGGTATAATGTACAGACAAAGGTATGGTAGGATGTGAATACAGTGGAGGTAAACCTAGGCATTGAGTGATGATGAGAGAGATATTGTCTCTAGAAACATCATTGAAACCAGGTGATGTCATCGTATATGTAGGTGGTGGAACTGAAAGGTTGGATAAGGTATAATGAGCAGGGCTAGAGGCTCTACAGTGAAATAAGCCAATAAACACTAACCAGAACAGCAATGGACAAGGCATATTGACATTAAGGAGAGGCATGCTTAGCTGAGTGATCATAAGGGTCCAATAAGTAGTGAGGTTGGTTGGGATCACGGCGATTCAGACAGCTAGCCGGGCCATGGGTAGCAAGCTGGCAGAAGATGGATGTCTGTTTTTAGCCACCTCGTGTGGTAGAGGGGACCAATCCAATTGGCAAAATAGTTATAGTTACCCAAGAAAATTGTCCGATAGACCTATTCAGATAGCAGATTTCAGTTTCCCTGCATTAAATACCCGGGCCACTAGGCGCGCCTCATCTGGCAGAGCATTTTCTTGTTTTCTTATGGCTATATACAGCTCGTTGAGTGTGATCTTACTGCCAGCATTGGTCTGTGTTGGTAAATAGATAGCTACGAAAAATATACAATACCAGGCACAAGTTAGAGCACACCTACTCATTCAAGGGTTTTTCTTTATTTTTTACTATTTTCTACATTGTAGAATAATAGTGAAGACATACAAACTATGAAATAACAATTATGGAATCATGTAGTAACCAAAAAAGTGTTAAAGAAATCTAAATATAATTTATATTTTAGATTCTTCAAAGTAGCCACCCTTTGCCTTGATGACAGATGACACACATTCTCTCAGCTAGCTTCATGAGGAATGGTTTGCCAACAGTCTTGAAGGAGTTCCCACATATTTCAATGAACAGGTGTGCCTTGTTAAAAGTTAATTTGTGGAATTTCTTTCCTTCTTAATGCGTTTGAGCCAATCAGTTGTGTTGTGACAAGGTAGGGGTGGTATACAGAAGATAGCCCTATTTGGTAAAAGACCATGTCCATATTATGGCAAGAACAGCTCAAATAAGAAAAGATAAATGACAGTCCATCATTACAATAAGACATGAATGTCAGTCAATCCGGAAAATTTCAAGAACTTTGAAAGTTTCTTCAAGTGCAGTCGCAAAAAACCATCAAGCGCTATGATGAAACTGGCTCTCATGAGAACCGCCACAGGAAAGGAAGTCCCAGAGTTACCTCTGCAGCAGAGGATAAGTTCATTAGAGTTAACTGCACGTCAGATTGCAGCCCAAATAAATTCTTCACAGAGTTCAAGTAACAGACACATCTCAACATCAACTGTTCATAGGAGACTGCATGAAAGACCTTCAAGGACGAATTGCTGCAAAGAAACCACTAATAAAGGACACCAATAAGAAGAAGAGACTTGCTTGGGCCATGAAACACGAGCAATGGACATTAGACCGGTGGAAACCTGTCATTTGGTCTGATGAGTCCAAATGTGAGATTTTCGGTTCCAAAAAAGGCGACCCCGGGATGCTGGCCTTCTAGGCAGAGTTGCAAAGAAAAAGCCATATCTCAGACTGGCCAATAAAAAGAAAGGATTAAGATGGGAAAAAGAAAACAGACACTGAACAGAGTAACTCTGCCTAGAAGGCCAGCATCCCAGAGTCGCCTCTTCACTGTTGACGTTGAGACTGGTGTTTTGTGGGTACTATTTAATGAAGCTGCCAGTTGAGGACTTGTGAGGCGCCTGTTTCTCAAACTAGACACTCTAATGTACTTGTCCTCTTGCTCAGTTGTGCACCAGGGCCTCGCACTCCTCTTTCTATTCTAGTTTGAGCTAGTTTGCGCTGTTCTGTGAAGGGAGTAGTACACAGCGTTGTACGAGATCTTCAGTTTCTTGGCAATATCTCGCATGGAATAGCTTTCATTTCTCAGAACAAGAATAGACTAACGAGTTTCAGAAGAAAGTTCTTTGTTTCTGGCCATTTTGAGCCAGTAATCAAACCCACAAATGCTGATGCTCCAGATACTCAACTAGTCTAAAGAAGGCCAGTTGTATTGCTTCTTTAAATCAGCACAACAGTTTTCAACTGTGCTAACATAATTGCAAAAGGGTTTTCTAATGACCAATTAGCCTTTTAAAAGGATCAACTTGGATACGTAACACAACGTGCCGTTGGAACACAGGAGTGATGGTTGCTGATAATGGGCCTCTGTACGCCTATGTAGATATACCATTAAAAGAAATCTGCCGTTTCCAGCTACAATAGTCATTTACAACATGAATAATGTCTACACTGTATTTCTGATCAATTTGATGTTATTTTAATGGACCAAAAATTTGCTTTTCTTTCAAAAACAAGGACATTTCTAAGTGACCCCAAACTTTTGAATGGTATTGTACATTTAATGAATATCACAATGAATTGATCCAGAAGTGGAAGTCAACACTTTATTGGTTTTTGATGCAGTTGAAATCATTGAGTCACTTGTCAGTACACTTGTAAAAAATATTACATAAAACAATTGATCAAACTCCATGATATACATATGTACAAGTGCTAGCAATATCTATACCACAAAGTAGTTGTGAGTATACTAGACATTCTTTATTATACTACAACATCAGTCTAACTGAATATGGATGTTGTGTTGGCTGAATGTTCCAGGCAGGGTTCTGAATGTTCTTTAGCTGGTGAACCTCATCTTGTGTTGGGCAATGGCAGCCGGTCTGGCAGAACTTCATGAGCTCCATGACCTTGGACTCGTAGACTATACACTTTGGATCATGCCAGCCGCGTGCAGTCTTTTCCTCTTCCGAGTCAGGTGATGTTGAGCTTGTTCCTGGCTGAAAGCTTTCATCCAATGGGTCTACAGGATCTGTACTACTCAAGCTGGTGTCAAGTTCATCATCATTAGCAGCAGCAGGATTCGTCTGTAGGACACACGCTTGTCAGTGATTATCTGACATTTTACTACTTTGTCCCCATCAATACACACTGAAACAAGGTACTACTGTATATCCACCCATCACCTTCGTTGCTATAGATAATGCTTACTAACCTCCACACGCAACACCCTCCCCCAACAGACACCAGTCATTGACCCCCCCCCCCCAGTGATAACTCTGCTTTTCTCCAATTTAGACTTCAAGCTTTGCAAAAACAATCAACCAAGCCTCCACAATACAGAGAAAACTGCAGTAGAAGTTGTGGCCTACTTATAAACACACCAGCTATGACAACAAGACAAAGACCATGTTTCTGCCTAGCTCCAGTATATTTATTTGCTCATCATGGCTTCATGGAAAAATTGCGCAAAGGTGACTTACATTAGTTCCTGGTGCTGGGCTTGATGTTGATGCCGCTGCAGACGTTTATGGGATCGGACTATTCAAATAGAACACATAGTCAAGTCACTTTAGCCTCTGCGGTAGTTAGGTAGCTAGCTAATGGTTAGATAGTCCGGTAAACTGTAGCCAACATAACCTAACGTTGCAAACGTTAGCTTGCAAATTTACAAATCACATTGTCAGATAGCAGCTAGCTAATTGTATTGATTTGCTTTGGAATGTCTAGCCAGCGTATTATGAAAGCTAACTTGATTTTGGTTCAGATAAACAAATGTAGTTCGCTAGCTAGTTACCTCTGCTCGACTTCTTAGTAAGGTAATCAATGAAATGTTACTCCAGCAGCCTGTGCTGCCTTGTAGTTCGGACATCCAGGTAGTGAGCACCACACCATGACTAAACTTTACAGTTGTTGTTGACACAAAAAGAAAAAGAAATACGGTTTTGCAAGCTGATGTTCTATGAACGAGTGGCTGGTCCAGTGACTAACGTTATCTACCTGTTGACACCCATTGTCAACTGGATCCACCTCGACAGGGGCGGTACTACGTCCTGAAATCACTATGAATATATTCTGGATATTGTGGTTTGCTTACAACAAGGAAATGTAGATGGCCCACCTACGAGTGAAATGCAGAAACGCTCGTATTTGTCTGTAGTGAGGAAATTCTCCAATTTTATGACAGATATTATATGTTAATAACAAATTAATGGACATATACAGTGAACGAAACCAAAAAAACAGCGCCATCTTCCATATAATTGAGGGGTATGAAGTGACCTTTCTAACAAGACTGGAGTGGACGGATTAGATTAAACCTAGATTACACCTAGATTCTGCTACAGCCACACTGTAAACTCATCAGAACCTCATTCGGCTGCATTCTTTCTCTCCGTCTCCCTCATTTCCCTCGTTTGCATGTGTTAACTCTGAGGGGGCTATTAAGTGGCCACTTAATGGTGCTTTGTGATGAATGCGAGGGCCGGGAGAGAGCGGGACAGGGTGAGAGAGTTCTGGCTGCTGCCTGCTCTGCTCTGTGTGATTAATGTGTGTCTATAGCTCTGGCTGCCCACACACACCCCGATGGACACGCACACACACATAAACGAACGGAAGATTGCACACACACACAAGGGTACTTACGTGCACACATGCACGCATAAACGGATGACACACACACGCACACAGAGTAAATGAGAGCTTTTGATAGCTCCACTCACTGTTCTGCCTGCCCTGACCTTGCCGTTCTGGACTCTTTGCACCCTCTCTGGATTACTGACCCTTGCCTGCCTTTGACCTGTCCTTTGCTTGCCCCTGTTTTTAAATAAACGTTTGTTTCTTAGACACTGTCTGCATCTGGGTCATACCTAAAACGTGATACCATCAATCAGGCCTTTATGGGTCCACAGACGACGCAATTGCAATCCCAGTGCACACTGCCCTAACCCATCTGGAGAAGAGGAATACCTATGGAAGAATGCTGTTCATCGACTACAGCTCAGCATTTAACACCATAGTACCCTCCAAACTCGTCATTAAGCTCGAGACACTGGGTCTCGACCCTGCCCTGTGCAACTGGGACCTGGACTCCCTGACGGGCCACCCCCAGGTGGTGAGGGTAGGTAACAACATCTCCACCCCGCTGATCCTCAACACTGGGGCCCCACAAGGGTGTGTTCTCAGCCCTCTCCTGTACTCCTTGTTGACCCATGACTGCATGGCCATGCACGCCTCCAACTCAATCATCAAGTTTGCAGACGACACTACAGTGGTGGGCTTAATTACCAACAATGACGAGACGGCCTACAGGGAGGAGGTGAGGGCCCTCGGAGTGTGGTGTCAGGAAAATAACCTCACACTCAATGTCAACAAAACACAGGAGATTATCGTGGACTTCAGGAAACAGCAGAGGGAGCATCCCCCTATCCACATTGACGGGTGTCACGTCCTGACCAGTATAGAGGATATTTTGTTATTGTAGTTTGGTCAGGATGTGGCAGAGGGTAGTTTATTTATGTATTACGGGGTTTTTTGGTCACTGGTCTATGTTTGTATTTCTATGTGTATGTTCTAGGGTAGTTTTCTATGTGTAGGTTGGGTGCTGGACTCTCAATTGGAGGCAGGTGTTTCTAGTTGCCTCTGATTGGGAGTCCTATAAATAGGTGTGTGTTTTGTTTGTCACTTGTGGGTAGTTGTTTGAGAGCGCTGCTTTTGTTGAGCCTGCTTCTCTGTTCCTGTCGTTAGTTTGTTTATTGTTTTTCCGTGGTGTTCGCATTTTTTATAATAAATATGTTGAGCACGCAACCCGCTGCGCCTTGGTCCCATTCTCTCTTCCACGACAGTTGTGACAACGGGACAGTAGTGGAGAAGGTGGAAAGTTTTAAGTTCAACCTCAGGAGGCTGAAGAAATTCGGCTTGTCACCAAAAACACTCACAAACTTTTACAGATGCACAATCGAGAGCATTCTGTCGGGCTGTATCACTGCCTGGTACGGCAACTGCTCCGCCCACAACCGTAAGGCTCTCCAGAGGGTAGTGAGGTCTGCACAACGCATCACCGGGGGCAAACTACCTGCCCTCCAGGACACCTACTCCACCCGATGTCACAGGAAGGCCAAAAAGATCATCAAGGACAACAACCACCCAAGCCACTGCCTGTTCACCCCGCTATCATCCAGAAGGCGAGGTCAGTACAGGTGCATCAAAGCTGGGACCGAGAGACTGAAAAACAGCTTCTATCTCAAGGCCATCAGACTGTTAAACAGCCATCACTAACATTGAGTGGCTGCTGCCAACATACTGACTCATCTCTAGCCACTTTAATAATGAAAAAATGGATGTAATAAATGTATCACTAGCCACTTTAAACAATGCCACTTTATATAATGTTTACATACCCTACATTACTCATCTCATATGTATATACTGTACTCTATACCATCTACTGCATCTTGCCTATGCCGTTCGGCCATCGCTCATTCATATATTTTTATGTACATATTCTTATTCATTCCTTTACACTTGTGTGTATAAGGTAGTTGTTGTGAAATTGTTAGGTTAGATGACTTGTTAGATATTACTGCATGGTCGGAACTAGAAGCATAAGCATTTCGCTACACTCACTTTATCATCTGCTAACCATGTGTATGTGACAAATAAAATTTGATTTGATTTACGGTAGAGTGGCCAGACGGAAGCCACTCCTCAGTAAAAGGCATATGACAGCCGCTTGGAGTTTGCCAAAAGGCACCTAAAGGACTCTCAGACCATGAGAAACAAGATTCTCTGGTCTGATGAAACCAAGATTGAACTCTTTGTCCTGAATGCCAAGCATCATGTCTGGAGGAAATCAGGCACCGCTTATCACCTGGCCAATAACATCCCTACGGTGAAGCATGGTGGTGGCAGCATCATGCTATGGGGAGGTTTTTCAGCAGCAGAAACTGGGAGACTAGTCAGGATCGATGAAAAGATTAACAGAGCAAAGTACAGAGAGATCCTTGATGAAAACCTGCTCCAGAGCGCTCAGATTGGGGCAAAGGTTCACCTTCCAACAGGACAATGACCCTAAACACACAGCCGATAAAACACAGGAGTGCCTTCGGGACAAGTCTCTGAATGTCTTTGAGTGGCCCAGCCAGAGCCCGGACTTGAACCCGATCGAACATCTCTGAAACTGAAAATTGCTATGCAGCGACGCTCCCCATCCAACCTGACAGAGCTTGAGAGGATCTGCAGGGAAAATGTGAGAAACTTCGCAAATACAGGTGTGCAAAACTGGTAGCATCATACCCAAGAAGACCCTAGGCTGAACTCGCTGCCAAAGGTGCTTCAACAAAGTACTGAGTAAAGGGTCTGAATACTTATGTAAATGTGATGTTTCATTTTTTTTATATCTAAAAGACGGTTTTCGCTTTGTCATTATGAGGTATTGTGTGTAGATTGATGAGGGGAGAAAACTATTTAATCCATTTTAGAATAAGGCTGTAACGTAACAACATTTGGAAAAAGTGAATGGGTCGGAATACTTTCCAAATGCACTGTAACTGTTCCTGCATACTGTTGTGTAAACTCACCTCGGTCTCCAGAGCAAGTAAACTTTGTCTTGAATACAATCCAAGTCTACTTATTTGCTACACTGACAGACTATTTACTGTTTTATTGAAACATGTTTACTTGCCAACAAATGCATATTTGAAATGATACACCAACTCTCTGCATCATTATTTTTTCACATTAAGATTGTAATTAGTTTCTACCAGTGAAATGCAGAAGCACTCGTATTTGTTTGTAGTGAGGAAATTCTCCAATTTTATGACGCACATTACATGTTAATAACAAATGAATGAACATGTACTGTGAACAAAACCAAAAAAAATGCAACATCTTCCCTTTAATTGAGGGGAATGAAGACTGGAGTGGACGGATTAGATTAAACCTAGATTATACCTAGATTCTGCTACAGCCACACTGGAAACTCATCAGAACCTCATCCGGCTGCATTCTTTCTCTCCGTCTCCCTCATTTCCCTCGTTTGCATGTGTTAACTCTGAGGGGGCTATTAAGTGGCCACTTAATGGTGCTTTGTGATGAATGCGAGGGCTGGGAGAGAGCGGGACAGGGTGAGAGACTTCTGGCTGCTGCCCGCTCTGCTCTGTGTGATTACTGTGAGTCTATAGCTCTGGCTGCCCACACACACCCGGATGGACGCGCACACACACACACACACACACACACACACACACACACACACACACACACACACACACACACACACACACACACACACGAGGGTGCTTACGTGCACACATGTGCGCATAAACGGATGACACACACAAGCACACCGAGTAAATGAGAGCTTTTGATAGCTCCACTCACCACAAAGCAATCAAGTGTCTTGGCCGTTGGTAAATATTGCTATCTGAATGCATTATCATTAATTACCAATAGGCAAGCGGCTGGGCTGAGGGGCCTTGAACAGACAGTCCCCATGGCCACAAACAATGGGCCTGTTTCCCAGTACACCTTTCCTACCATAACTAGGAAAGGAAACATAGCAGTGAAAGTGTCATCCCCCATTGACTTCAAGGTCGACATAAACTCAAAAAGCGTTCTTTGTGTATGTGGAGTGTGTGACTGAGTTGACAGAGGACACAGCGGAGGAGTGCGTTGGCAGGGATTTCCTGTGTGGGAAAATGAGATGACAAAATGGGAGGCTATCTTTCCTGTTATATAGCTTTGTACGGTAGGTTTCTAAATGCTATTTAAGCAATTGATACCGAAATGGCGTAGCAGTGCAGACGTTATTTGTCGTTCTCCCGTGTAAATTTTGTATTTTTCGTCCTTTTTTGTATATATTTCAATATACTTTCAATCTCTTTTTCCATTTTTAAATTAAATATACCTTCCGGCAACCCGCCTCACCCAATGTGATACGGATCTGCTATTTCTTAGACCTTATAGCCAGAACAACAATCAGAAGCTAGCCATCAGAAGCTAAACTGCTAATTAGCTACTAGCTATTTAGTCATTGTTAACCACTGCTAGCGGCCTTTACCTTTAGCACAGACACCAGACGCTTTTAGCCTGGATAATACTTGCCAGTCTGCACAGCGCGTTATCAACCCTGTGCATATCGGACTGTTTTTCTCCACTACAACTCCGGATTCCTGCCTTAAGCCCTGGACCATTACTCCTGATCGTCGCAGCTAGCTAGCTGCCCCCGAGTGGCCCAGCCCCAAAGCTAGCCTTGAGCCAGGCCCATCTCCTGGCCTGCTCAGTGGACCCTATGATCACTCGGCTACACAGCTGATGCCTCCCGGACTCTTCACTAACATGACTAGAATCCACTACACCACCTGATTCTTGCCGTAAACTCTGGACCTTTGCATCGGTTGTGCCCTCAACCGGCCTTTGCCGGACGTCGGAGCAGACGCTTCTACTAGCCCCGGCCTGCTAACCTTTTTTTTTTTTTTTTAACGCCGTGTCTCCCGCTTGCTATCGTAGTAACGACTACCTAGCGGCTTCCCTGTTTCATCTATTGCTGTTCACTGGACCCTATGATCACTTGGCTACATAGCTGATGCCTGCTGGAATGTTCATTAATCACAGTACTCCATTTCTTTTTATTTTGGTTAACTGTCGGCCCCAGCCTCAAACTCAGGCCCTGTGTGTAGTTAACTGACCCTCTCTGCCCATTCATCGCCATTTTACCTGCTGTTGTTGTCTTAGCTGATTAGCTGTTGTTGTCTTACCCATTGTTGTCTTAGCTAGCTCTCCCAATCAACACCTGTGATTGCTTTATGCCTCGCTTTATGTCTCTCTCTAATGTCAATATGCCTTGTATACTGTTGTTTAGGATAGTTATCATTGTTTTAGTTTACTGCGGAGCCCCTAGTCCCTCTCAACATGCCTCAGATACCTCTTTTGTCCCACCTCTCACACATGTGGTGACCTCACCCAGCATAACTAGTGCGTCCAGAGATGCAACCTCTTTTATCGTCACCAAATGCCTAGGTTTACCTCCACTGTACCCGCACCCTACCATACCCCTGTCTGTACATTATGCCCTGAATCTATCCCACCACGCCCAGAAATCTGCTCCTTTTATTCTCTGCACTAGACGACCAGTTTTGATAGCCTTTAGCCGTACCCTCATCCTACTCCTCCTCTGTTCCTCGGGTGTTGTGGAGGTTAACCCAGGCCCTGCTTGTCCCCAGGCGCTCTCATTTGTTGACTTCTGCAACCATAAAATCCTTGATTTTGTGCATGTTAACATCAGAAGCCTCCTCCCTAAGTTTGTTTTACTCACTGCTTTAGCACACTCCGCCAACCCTGATGTCCTTGCCATGCCTGAATTCTGGTTTAGGAAGGCCACCAAAGATTCTGAGATTTCCATCCCCAACTACAACATTTTCCGTCAAGATAGAACTGCCAGAAATAAGTCTCTCACTGTTGCCGCCTGTTATAGACCCCCCTCAGCTCCCAGCTGTGCCCTGGACACCATATGTGAATTGATTGCCCCCATCTATTTTCAGAGTTCGTTCTGTTAGGTGACCTAAACTGGGATATGCTTAACACCCCGGCAGACCTACAATCTAAGCTAGATGCCCTCAATCTCACACAAATTATCAAGGAACCCACCAGGTACAACCCTAAATCTGTAAACATGGGCACCCTCATAGATATTATCCTGACCAACTTGTCCTCCAAATACACCTCTGCTGTTTTCAATCAGGATCTCAGTGATCACTGCCTCATTGCCTGCATCCGCTATGAGTCCGTGGTCAAACGACCACCCCTCATCACTGTCAAATGCTTCCTAAAACACTTCTGTGAGCAGGCCTTTTTAGTCGACCTGGCCCGGGTATCCTGGAAGGATATTGACCTCATACCGCCAGTAGAAGATGCCTGGTCGTTCTTTAAAATTAATTTCCTCGCCATCTTAAATAAGCATGCCCCTTTCAAAAATGTTTAGAACTAAGAACAGATATAGCCCTTGGTTCACTCCAGACCTGACTGCCCTCGACCAGCACAAAAACATCCTATGGCGGACTGCACTAGTATCGAATAGTCCCCGCGATATGCAACTTTTCAGGGAAGTCAGGAACCAATACACGTAGTCAGTTAGGAAAGCAAAAGCTAGCTTTTTCAAACAGAAATTTGCATCCTGTAGCTCTAACTCTAAAACGCTTTGGGACACTGTAAAGTCCATGGAGAATAAAAGCACCTCCTCCCAGCTGCCTACTGCACTGAGGCTAGGAAACACTGTCACCACCGATAATTCCACAATAATCGAGAATTTCAATAAGCATTTCTCTACGGCTGGCCATGCTTTCCTCCTGGCTACCCCAACCCCGGCCAACAGCCCTGCACCACCCCGCAGCTACTTGCCCAAGCCTCTCCAGCTTCTCTTGCACCCAAATCCAGATAGCTGATGTTCTGAAAGAGCTGCAGAACCTGGACCCGTACAAATTAGCTGGGCTAGACAATCTGGACCCTCTCTTTCTAAAATTATCCGCCGCCATTGTTGCAACCGCTATTACCACTCTGTTCAACCTCTCTTTCGTATTGTCTGAGATCCCTAAAGATTGGAAAGCTTCCGCGGTCATCCCCCTCTTCAAAGGGGGTGACACTCTAGACCCAAACTGTTACAGACCTATATCCATCCTGCCCTGCCTTTCTAAAGTCTTCGAAAGCCAAATTAACAAACAGATTACTGACCATTTTGAATCCCACCATACCTTCTCAGCTGTGCAATCCGGTTTCCGTATCTTAGTATCTTGAGCCACACTCAAGATACTAAACGATATCATAACCGCCATCGATAAAAGACAATACTGTGCAGCCGTCTTCATCGACCTGGCCAAGGCTTTTGACTCTGTCAATCACCGTATTCTTAACGGCAGACTCAACAGCCTTGGTTTCTCAAATGACTGCCTCGCCTGGTTCACCAACTACTTCTCAGATAGAGTTCAGTGTGTCAAATCGGAGGGCCTGTTGTCCGGACCTCTGGTAGTCTCTATGGGGGTACCACAGGGTTCAATTCTCGGGCCGACTCTTTTCTCTGTATATATCAACAATGTCGCTTTTTGCTGCGGGTGATTCCCTGATCCACCTCTATGCAGACGACACCATTCTGTATACATCTGGCCCTTCTTTAGACGCGGTGTTAACAAACCTCCAAACGAGCTTCAATGCCATACAACACTCCTTCCGTGGCCTCCAACTGCTCTTAAACGCTAGTAAAACTAAATGTATGCTTTTCAACCAATCGCTGCCCGCACCTGCCCGTCCGACTAGCATCACTACTCTGGACGGTTCTGACTTAGAATATGTGGACAACTACAAATACCTAGGTGTCTGGCTAAACAGTAAACTCTCCTTCCAGACTCATATTAAGCACTTCCAATCCAAAATTAAATCTAGAATCGTCTCCCTATTTTGCAACAAAGCCTCCTTCACTCACACTACCAAACATACCCTCGTAAAACTGACTATCCTACCGATACACGACTTTAGCAATGTCATTTACAAAATAGCCTCCAACACTCTACTCAGCAAACTGGATGCAGTCTATCACAGTGCCATCCGTTTTGCCACCAAAGCCCCATATACCACCCACCACTGCGACCTGAATGCTGTCGTCGGCTGGCCCTCACTACATATTTGTCGCCAGACCCACTGGCTCCAGTTCATCTATAAGTCTTTGCTCTGTAAAGCCCCGCCTTATCACAGCTCACTGGTCACCATTGCAGCACCCACTCGTAGCACGCACTCCAGCAGGTATCTGGTCATCCCTGGTCATCCCCAAAGCCAACTCCTACTTTGGCCGCCTTTCCTTCCAGTTCTCTGCTGCCAATGACTGGAACGAATTGCAAAAATCAGTGAAGCTGGAGACTTATATCTCCCTCACTAACTTTAAGCATCAGTTATTTGAGCAGCTTACTGATCGCTGCAGCTGTACACAGCCCATCTGTAAATAGCCCATCCAATCTACCTACCTCATCCCAATATTGTTTTTATTTACTTTTTTGCACATCAGTATTTCTACTTGCACATCATCATCTGCGCATCTATTACTCCAGTGTTAATTTGATAAATTGTAATTACTTCGCTACTATGGCCTATTTATTGCCTTACCTCCTTACTCCATTTGTACACACTGTATATAGACTTTTTCTATTGTGTTATTGACTGTACGTTTGTTTATTCCATGTGTAACTCTGTGTTGTTTGTGTCGCACTGCTTTGCTTTATCTTGGCCAGGTCGCAGTTGTAAATGAGAACTTGTTCTCAACTGGCCTACCTGGTTAAATAAAGGTGAAATAAAATGTAAAAAAAAATAAAGAGAACCAGACAGATTTTTTATTATATATATATATATATATATTTTAAAGAATTTTATTTTACAATTTAGTAGAAAACAAAACACCAACACAGCTGCTAGACATATAAAGTGGAATATTTCTTAAGAATTAAGACAACAATACGAGAGTTGTCACAGCCCTCGTAGGAATTGGACCAAAATGCAGCGGGGATGTCAATGCTCATTTTCTTCTTTATTAAAATAAATGAACACTGAACAAAAAGAACGACAAAAACAGTCCTGTCAGGCACACAGCTAAACAAGAAACAACTACCCACAAAACCCATAGAAAAACACCCCTACTAAATAGGACCTTCAATTAGCGGCAACGAGGAACAGCTGCCTCCAATTGAAGGTCAAAACAATAAACTAGACATAGAAATAGAAAAAAATAGAAAATAGAAATACAAAACATACAACACTACCCAAAAACCCCGACAACACAAAACAAACACACCCCTGCCACGTCCTAACCAAACTACAATAACAAATAACCCCTTATACTGGTCAGGGTGTGACAGTACCCCCCCCCCCCCCCCCCCCCCCCAAAGGTGCAGGCCCCGGATGCACCTTAAACAAAAACACAAAAATAAACCCAAAACAAAAATAATCCCAAACTAAAGGGAGGGAAGGGAGGGTGGCCACCGTCACCGACGGTTCTTGTGCTACACCCTCCCCTCCCCAATCCTCCTACTATGGAGGTGGCTCAGGCTCTGGCCTTAGTCCCCAACCTAACCTGTCCACCCCCGCTGAAGGCTCAGGGCTAAAGCGCGTCGCTGGAGACCTCGGACTGATGCGCGTCGCTGGAGACCTCGGACTGTAGGGCGACTCTGGCTGCGCCGGTTCCGGACTGTAGGCCGTCTCTGCAGGCTCCGGACTGTGGGCCGTCTCTGCAGGCTCCGGACTGTGGGCCGTCTCTGCAGGCTCCGGACTGTGGGCCGTCTCTGCCGGTTCCGGACTGTAGGACGTCGCCGGAAGCACTGGACGGGGCACTGTCGCCGGAAGCTCTAGACGGGGCACTGTCTCCGGAAGCTCTGGACGGGGCACTGCCGCTGGAAGCTCTGGACGGGCACCCCCCACTGAATGCCTGATGCGTGGGGCTGGCTTTGGAGGCGCCAGTATATTTACACGCACCACAGGGCTAGTGCGAGGAGCCAGGACGAACTGGACTGGGCTGACGCACTGGAGGCCTGGTGCGTGGGGCTGGTACCGGAGGTACCAGACTGGAGACACGCACCCCAAGGCTAGACTGGGCTGACGCACTGGAGGCCTGGTGCTGGCTTTGGAGACACCAGACTAGAGACACGCACCTCAGGGCTAGTGCGAGGAGCAGGAACAGGGTACACCGGACCCTGAAGACGTATTGGAGGTCTGGAGCGTATGGCCTGCACAACCCTTCCTGGCTGAGTGCTCAATATAGCCTGGCCACACTGAGGAGCTTCTATCGATTGCACCGGCCTCTGAATGCTTCTTCGTAATACAGTGCGCATATCCGCATAGCTCGGTGCCTTCTTCATTCGTTGTTCCTCATAATAAGCACGGGGAGTTGGCTCAGGTCTCCATCCTGACTCTGCCCATCTCCCCATGTGCCCCCCCAAAATTGTTTGGGGGGGATGCCCCTCGGTCTCCATAGCCCTGGATATGCTCATCCTCATCTCTGCCCATGTCCATCCTTCTTCACCGTGCTCCTTCCTCCGCTGCTTGGTCCGTTGGTGGTGGGTAGTTCTGTCACGGCCGTCGTAGGAATTGGACCAAAACGCAGCGGGGATGTGAATACACATTTTCTTCTTTATTAAAATAAATGAACACTGAACAAAAAAAACGATGAAAACAGTCCTGTCAGGCACACAGCTAAACAAGAAACAACTACCCACAAAACCCATAGAAAAATACCCCTACTAAATAGAACCTTCAATTAGCGGCAACGAGGAACAGCTGCCTCCAATTGAAGGTTAAAACAATAAACTAGACATAGAAATAGAAAAACTAGAAAATAGAAAATCGAAATACAAAACATAGAACACTACCCAAAAACCCCGACAACACAAAACAAACACACCCCTGCCACGTCCTGACCAAACTACAATAACAAATAACACCTTATACTGGTCAGGACGTGACAAGAGTTACAACAACAGTAAGCGTTCACAATCAGTGCACACAAGAAGATCCAGAAACGGAACCCAAATCTTTAGAAATCTGATGGAGGAATTAGTACTGTAAAAACTAATATTTTCGTTATTGATGGAGTTTATCATTTCTGATAGCCATCTCCGGAAGCAAGGGGGGGTGTGACTTCCATTCTGTGAAGGCGAACCAGGCAGATTCATAGAGATAAATCAAGATACTGTATCTCTATGTTGAGAACCACACAAACATATCCCACAAACTCTGACTTCCTGTGGAAAAGAAGATTGCTGATCGAATCTGCTCTTCATCAACAATAAATAATTTTGTTTCTGTACTGTTTTATTTAATTTGATTGATTATGACCATAAACATCATCATTCATTGTGGTATTTACTGGTTTATCACATGCATTTCTATTGACGGCTGGTTCTCAATGTGATTCAGCAAAGTGAGTGTGAAAGCAGCTAGGGAGGGAGGTGGCACTGAGAGAGGGGGGATGACTGATGGATTGATCTGATACTTGTTTATGCAGTTTACACACACACACACACACACACACACACACACACACACACACACACACACACACACACACACACACACACACACACACACACACACACACACACACACACACACATATGGATGGGCACGCGTACACATACACACACCTCATCTTGCTGAGTTGCAGCTTAGCGGAGCTCTCTGTATGGCTAGCCCTCTGAAACTCAGCCTCTTATTAGATTTAACCATAAATATTTGATGACTGCTCCTCTCTCTCCCTCGCCCTCTCTTTCTCTCTCTCTCTCTCTCTCGCTCTACCCATCTCCCTCTCTAGTCTCTCTCGGTCTCTCTCTCTCTCTCTCTCTCTCTCTCTCTAGCTCTCTCAGCCAAGCCAAGGGCATTCAAGGTCGGGAACTGCCGCATCCCTTCCTGTGGGGAGGCAGGGGGCGCAGCCTGGGAGGAGTCACGGGACTAAAGGAGTGGAATGGTGGGTATACCCTTCAAACACACCTGGTTCTCTGCTGCTGCAAGAGGTATAGGTGAGATACTGAAAATATGATGAATGGAGGAAAGAGAATATAAAGAGTTTGTGAGAAATAAAGTAGAGGTATAGATAAGACGAGAGCAATGGAGAGACAGAGAGACAGAGAGAGAGAGAGAGAGAGAGAGAGAGGACCAGATATAAAAACCCAGATAAAGAGAGAGCCAGTGACAGCCAAGGGATCTGAGGAGAGAAACCACGTCAGCCATCCTGGCAGGTGGACTGGATAGAGAAGAGGATATCCACACATCTGCGTTCCCAGTCTCTAGACAGAGAAGAGAAGAGAGCAGAGTTGAGCTGCTAATTATTTCTCCTGTGTTATTGTCGTCTGCCTGCCTGTCCGCCTTCCCGCCTCCCGGAATAATCTCACACACACACACACACACACACACACACACACACACACACACACACACACACACACACACACACACACACACACACACACACACACACACACACACACACACACACACACACACCTTCCCTCCATGCAGTTTCAAAACATTTGTAGTGGGTCCTACTCTGTTTTGTTCTGTTCTGAAGCTGGTATTTACTCTGGCTTAGTTAGCTAGCAGCTGGTAGTCATGGCCCTGGGGGCCCAGAGGGGCCATCTATTTCCCTCTACTCCTAACGCCTCCCAGCTACCACACAGCTACCAGAGTCAACAGTTCAACAGCCCCCCCCCCCCCGCTCTCCCCCACTACTTCTCTACTACCATTCCTCCCGCATTCTGTGGATCCCAACTAACTCTCACTCACCCCCTGCTCGTTTCCTGCCCCGCTTCTTACACACCCCTGGTCAGTAATGGAGGGGTGGGTCATTACTCCAGGCACATACACACAGATATACAGTACACACACACACACACACACACAGAGGTAAATGAATGTAGGCAAGCAGGCACTCACAGCAAATACTGTACAGCCCTCTAGTCTCTCTCTACCACTCCCAGCCCTTCAACCTGCAACTCACCTCCACTTGCATACTTTACAACCCTACCCAGATCCCTCAGTCAGCACTCCCTCATTCCCTGACTCCCATAGTCCCCTCTGTCCACTGAGGCTACATACAGGTATGATTTATGATTTACTCTCTCTGACTATCTGGTAATGACACCCCAGGATACAGTAAATCATCACACACACACAGACACAGACCCACACAGACACACACACACAGACAGACACAGACACCATCCTACAGTAAACCGTGTATCTCTGGAGCCTTTCAGACAGGTAGCAGCACTTGAAGGGGCCTTCAGAGAGCTGCCACGCAGCCAGGCGAACGACAGGCAGATAGCCTAGTACTGAAACAGCTACTTCGGAGGCCTCGTCACACACTATTGCTACATACCGTGACAGTGGGAACAGCTCAGAGAGAAATGGGGGGGGGGGAGGAAGAAGAGGAAGGGCGAGACGGAGAGAGAGAGGGAGAGCGAGCGAAAGAGAGCTACAGAGAGAGAGCTGTAAATGTCAGTGTGTGAGCTGTAATTATGGAGCTGGGCTCAATAGCTGCAGAGTTTGCTCATGAGTGGTGTATTACAGATAAGCATGAATAGAGCACTTGTAGAGAGACCAGAGCTGGTCTCTGCCGTGGAGATATACTTGGCTCTGTTTGTTCAGTGGGGCTGGGCAGTGGGAGGGAAGTAGGAAGGGAGAGAGGGAGGGAGGCTGATTGCTTTGGTTAATTCACTATATAAATGAACGAGGGGCTTAGACATGAGTCTCCATTTCTCTCTGCTGGCCACGTGGCTATACAGTACACAGGAGAAGACAGGGGAAATAGAGCACATGACAAACTGGAGTGTTAGTATTGAGTATACGGTATGTTTGTATGTAAGTGTCTGTAGTTTTAGACTATCTTGCAGTGTTGTAATATACATGTCTGGAGTCTGGTGACGACACCACTTATTGAGTGTCTCGGTGTTGTAAAAAAATCCTCATAATTATCAGCTTCCATTCAATCGGCGCATAAAACCGCATATACAGACTTCATGTATTTTAGACAGTGGCGAACCTTTAGTCCTTCAGTGTGTGACAGGTTCCTGATTCTAAAAGGACAGTAACCTTAATACCGGTGCACTCATGTTGGAAAGTTGACTTTTTGAAAAACACAGGGCCAGTGGTGTAGTATAAACCATATACCCACATTTTCCAGGGCATTGCGTATACTCACTTCTTAATCCCTACTGAGGCGTATCAATGTAGTGTAGTGGAGGTATACGACTAATCAATTATGTAGTACAATAGAGAAATCGGGCACAAAGTAGCCTACACAATCGCAAAGCACGTGAAATATATTAACGCGCCCGCTGCACACAGCCTAGTTTCAGCGGAATATTATATGCAGGCAGCAAGAGTCTGCACCTCCGTTTTGGCATGGAGCAGCTCACAGAAGAATGACATCGGTAGCCGGTTAGGGTAGGAAAGACGTTCCAACTTATGATATCTACCAGTAAATGCTAACCAAGGCAGCAATGGGTATACAAACCAGGTATTGAAAAAGTTTAGAGCGAAGTGTTGGCTAGTAGGCTATTTGTGATGCGCAATTGTCATAATACGCAGTTTGCATCAGGGGCTTAGACATGGATGGGCCCTGTGTATAACCTTCTGCCTGCCCCTGGACCCAGCTACCTGCTTCCTCCTGCGGTCCTTTGCTAATAAACACCTGCTGCGCCCTGCGCTTGAAACCAGCACTCTGTTTCTCATTGTATTCATTACACTTTCCTTCACTGGGCAGGCCGTTTGGTAACTATTTTGCTAAATTAGTGTACCCTCTTCTCCAAGCACCACTACATAGGGCCGATGGAAAGACAGCAGTCACACACAGCATAATGTTAAAGGATAAGCAGTCCATAAACTCAGACATAATAAGCCGGTAGGTCCCAATCATAAGAATATAAAAACACAATCCTTAAGCATTTCCCAATCAAAATTAAAACATTTAAAAAAAACTATTACTTCCCATTGCAAAAAGCATTTCATGTTTAGCACACAAAGTAACCTGTGACCTAAAGTTTAAAGTGGAACTGACAGCGTTTTAACTAGTTTGCAGATATGAAACAGACAGGCAAATATCAAATTCCCAGTTTATGCTGCAAAACCAACTTCATAAGAGGTTTTAAAATAGGTGTCACGTCCTGACCATAGTAAGATGTTGTTTTCTATGGTAGAGTAGCTCAGGGCGTGACTGAGTGTTTGTGTTTTTCTATGTTTTCTATTTCTATGTTCTTAGGTTCTAGTTTTTGTATTTCTATGTTGGTTTGTTTGGGATGATCTCCAATTGGAGGCAGCTGGTCCTCGTTGTCTCTAATTGTAGATCATACTTAAGTAGGGGGTTTTCTACCTGGGTTTTGTGGGTGATTATTTTTGAGTAGTGTTTGTTTCTCCTCTGCGTCACGGTTTGTTGTTTTGTCGATTCAGTTTATTTATGTATTGCAAAGTTTCACAGATTAAATAAAATGTGGAACTACACATAGGCTGCACTTTGGTCCTCTACTCCTTTCGACAGCCGTGACAATAGGTTCTATTTGACTCAACATTCCATGACATACACTAAGACATTGTTGGGAGAATTGATGGATGCAGTTCAATGCATGATTAATATAATTCACCAATACATTTGTTGGTAGTCCAAAAAATATTGCTATCAGGTTGTAAATAACAGCTGGCCTGGTAAATTGTTTGCTGCCTCCATTTGGTATGCACTGTTTCAGTTTCAATGACTCTATTCTGGACAAAAACTGACAAATGTAACTGACGTTGCGAATGTCAATACTATCAAGGGCAATGACAAGTCAGTCATAATGTGGCTAATAGGCTAGTTTACAGTATAGTAGTTTACAGAACTGTTTACTTCTGAAGATCACTTTAGCACCGCCCTAAAAACCCGATTCAAATTCGACACAAACCTTCAAATAGGTATGTAATGACACATTATATAAACTCTTTATAGACTTTTATTTACATTTTAGAGGCGATAAGGTGATACGTTGGACAGATCGAGTGATAAAAAGCCGTTTTCCCACACGACATCTCTCCTTCTCACTGCCACACTTTAGTTTCGCTTCCCCACCCGCCATTTTTAAAAGACCCGACGGAGCTCATTGCCTTGTTGAATCATGCAGAAACGGGCAGCGTGGAGGTCTCGGCATGAATTTTGTTGGAAAGGGGAGTAATTGTGCTTTACAATGGTATTGACATTACAGTTTATCTGGAAGGATTACGTTTTTTGGGCGCTAAAATAAGGTCAATTGTACGGACCAAGGCGATGTACAAAAGTGAGTGAGTTTACGTTATATGAACAGATTTGAATAAGATTTCATGTTGTTAAAATGCTGTCAGTTCCACTATAAATGCAACCATTTTTCACACACAAGTTATTTTCAAAGATATTGCTAACAACAAGCGCTGCAATAAAAAAAAATTCCACTCACCAGATGAGGATCGTTTGAAACTTAACTTCTTGTGAAAGTTATTCTTGAAAAGGGAGAAGCTAACAAATTAGCAACACCATCCTCTTTGATAACACCTGCTGCAGCTGGTGCAAACTAGCCGACAACAAAAGCTAGCTAGCTAGACCGTGGGAAAATTACTGCTAATGCCTGTTGCCTTCAAGATCGCAGAAGTTTCCATACATTTTTGTAAAAAATGGTCCCACCCAATAAGTCAAAAAGTGATTGGTTGATTCCACTGTCACTCCAAAATGTTGCCCTAATACAGTTGAATGGCAGATGCCGTTATCTAGCTTCTGATGGCCTAGCCAATGGCTGACTTAGGTAGCTAGATTTATCTTCCTAGAGACCAGCAAAGAAAAATCCTCATTGGATATTTTTTTCTTCAGTGTTAACCCTTTCCTTTCTCCCCAAAATGAAGAAATTAAATCAGAACATCATCGATTTGCTCCGGTCTTGTTCTTGAATCAGTCTTGCTTTAGGTGGTCTCGAACACAACAGTGCTGTCTTGTCATTATTATTATTATTATTATAGGATCTGAGGAAGAATAAACAGAACATTACACATTATTAAGTCTCTAAAAAACGTACCCGATTTAATCTGGTTACTACTCCTGCCCAGAAACTAGAATATGCATATAATTAGTAGATTTGGATAGAAAACACTCTAAAGTTTCTAAAACTGTTTGAATGGTGTCTGTGAGTATAACAGAACTCATATGGCAGGCCAAAACCTGAGAAGATTCTATACAGGAAGTGCCCTGTCTGACCATTTCTTGTCCTTCTGTAGCCTCTCTATCAAAAATACAGCATCTCTGCTGTAACGTGACATTTTCTAAGGCTTCCATTGGCTCTAGGAAGGCGCCAGAAAGTGGAATGATAGCTCTGCAGTCTCTGGGCCGAAAAACAGCAGGGGTTTTTGTGAGTGGTCCTTCTGAGGACAATGACACTGGTGCGCGCGTGCACGAGACGACTCCATTTTTTTCTTTCACTGTTTGAACGAATACAACGTCTCCCGGTTGGAATATTATCGCTATTTTACGAGAAAAATCGCATAAAAATGTATTTTAAACAGCGTTTGACATGCTTCGAAGTACGGTAATGGAATATTTTGACATTTTTTGTCACGAAACACGCCGGCGCGTCACCCTTCGAATAGTTACCTGAACGCACGAACAAAACGGAGCTATTTCAATATAACTATGGATTATTTCGAACCAAAACAACATTTGTTGTTGAAGTAGAAGTCCTGGGAGTGCGTTCTGACGAAGAACAGCAAAGGTAATCCAATTTTTCTTATAGTAAATCTGAGTTTGGTGAGTGCCAAACTTGGTGGGTGTCAAAATAGCTAGCCTGTGATGGCCGGGCTATCTACTCAGAATATTGCAAAATGTGCTTTCACCGAAAAGCTATTTTAAAATCGGACACCGCGATTGCATAAAGGAGTTCTGTATCTATAATTCTTAAAATAATTGTTATGTTTTTTGTGAACGTTTATCGTGAGTAATTTAGTAAATTCACCGGAAGTTTGCGGTGGGTATGCTAGTTCTGAGCATCACATGCTAATGTAAAAAGATGTTTTTTGATATAAATATGAACTTGATTGAACAAAACATGCATATATTGTATAACATAATATCCTAGGAGTGTCATCTGATGAAGATCATCAAAGGTTAGTGCTGTATTTAGCTGTGGTTTTGGTTTTTGTGACATATATGCTTGCTTTGAAAATGGCTATGTGATTATTTTTGGGAGGGTACTCTCCTGACATAATCTAATGTTTTTGCTTTCGCTGTGAAGCCTTTTTGAAATCGGACCGTGTGGTTAGATTAACGAGAGTCTTATCTTTAAAATGGTGTAAAATAGTCTTATGTTTGAGAAATTGAAGTTATAGCATTTTTTAGGTGTTTGTATTTCGCGCCACGCTATACTATTGGATATTGGTGAGGCGTTCCGCTAGCGGAACGTCTGTCCCTAACAGGTTTTAACATTAGCTGATTTAGTTCTGTGCCATTATCTACATATTAATTACACCAAATGACTACAAATGCCCTTATTAGTCCCAAAACGCCAACCATGTTCAGCAGGTCTCCAGTGTACTGAGGTCAAGCTGTCCCTCCTCAGCCTCTCTGACCTTTAGGTCATCAGGGACTTGACCCCTGACCTCTACCTCAGAGTTTGGTCACCTGCATCCTCTGGTAACATGTAAGCCTGAGGGGGGGTCATAAGGTTTACCAGATGGCGATACATAAAGATCATTATTCACATGAACTAGTTCTACACCCCTAGGCGTAGCATATCAGCATACCATAGGAGATTGCACAGAAGTATATCCTGAAATCGACACTACACGTTTTAATCCTCTCTAAAGATCCCCAGAGTCACCTAAATAACACACAGAGAGATTTGTGAACCTGAGAAAATAGGAAAGGATTGCACTATCCCTGAGTCCTTGACCAGAGCGAGGTCCCTCAGAGCAGACACTAAATCCAACGCACATACTGACAGGATGAGGAGAGGAGAACATCATGTCATTAGCAGCACCATCTTGGCTCCACACAAGGAAGAAGAGATGAGGCACAGATAGCAGAGCAGAGTCTGCCTCTGGCTAGGCCTCCTATCTCCATCATGTGGTGAAGGATACGCCACTGCACCTCCATGTGCTGTGCTAACGCTCTACCGTCCTGTGATGAAGGGTTAGTGCAGAGTCTACAGGCTTTACTGTAAGCTTGGGATTGGTTTATCTGTTGATCTGACTGGGATGGGACCAGACTACATGCTCCTTGCTTTGTATTGTCGCTATCTTTGCCTCGCCACACTACCTTCCCACCTTACGTAATACTTGTGATTCTACATCATCCTTCTTACTTCATCCTATCTGCTAAGCTCCTATTTGAATTCCAGCTCTACCTGCACATGCGCTCATGCACACATGCACTCGCACACAGACACACACATCACCAGCCCCTAGTATATTTGGGCTGTGTGGCGGATGGTATTGGCAGTGTTGGAAGTGGAGTCGTCTGCGTCAGTGATCATCGCTGTTTGTTGCATAGATCTACGATGAATTATCCTTTCTGTTTACTCCTGAACTACTGTCACGCACACGTATATACACACACACACACACACACGAATACGCACGCACACACAGGCATAGAAAAAAATCTAACACAAGTACCTTAATACAGTGTTTCAAAGTAACCCCAAGTCTCCCCACACTGCTGTACTACCAACCATCTCCATACCAACCCTATCAACTCATTAATCCAAGAGGTCCTGAGGCAAAATGTGACCAAGGTGTGATCGCCAGGGCAACAGAGAACTCCTACAACTTTAACGCCAGGGCAACAGAGCACTCTACAATTGATGCTAAGCTTCTAATCTAATAAAAGGTCGGGGCCTACGAGATAGAGTAGAGAATCAAAACCCAAGAACAGTCGTCATTTTTTTCTCCTTCTACCTCCACTCTCCAGCCCTCCATAACCTAGCTGGCATCGCTGATCCCAAGTGGAGTGACTGACCCTGGGGCACGGATGGGGAGGCACTCCCCTCTATCCCCTTCACCTCCCAGGAGCTCTGGACGCGGCCGACTGTTCTGGCGTGAAGAGGAATGGCAAGCTCTTAACAACAACACCCTGCGCTGTGCTGTACTGTGCTGTACTGTGCTGTACTGTGCTTTACTGTGCCAGGCAGCTAAACCTGGAGAAGCCACTTAGCAACCAACTCTCTTGTCCTGGAAAGAGAGAGAGGGGGGGGGATAAGGTAGAGAGAGGATAAAGGGATGAAAGAGACAGATGAGGGTAGAGAGAGAGAAAGAAAGAGGGGGGAAGGGAGAGAGAGAGGGCAAGGAGACAGACAAGAGAGAGAAAAAGAGAGGGGACAAAGGATAGTGAGAGAGAGCGTAAAAAAAGAGAGAGGAAAGAAGGAGGGCAACAGAGAGCAGAGCACACCTGCTGTTCAGTCAGCTGCGTGGAAGAGAAGAGGAGGAAAGAGCACACCATGGAAGTCACCTTCAAGTTCCTGGTCCCTGTGTGTGTGTGTGTGTGTGTGTTTATCCTGATGGATCCTGCAGTGTGTGTGTGTGTGTGTGTGTGTGTGTGTGTGTGTGTGTGTGTGTGTGTGTGTGTGTGTGTGTGTGTGTGTGTGTGTGTGTGTGTGTGTGTGTGTGTGTGTGTGTGTACTAAGAAGCTCTCAGGTAGAGGGCTGAGGAAGAGGACTGCACCACTGCTGACACAATGACATCAAACTGTGAGATCTAGTAATAGCAAAAAGTGTTCAAAGATTAATCACATTCACCATCATGCTATAATTTGCCAACCTGTTGTATTGATTGAAAGGAAATATGGTTAACACTGTAACACCCCTAACCACACAGATATTGCCTAAAAAATGTCATGCAAAATCTTAATTCAAAACCCTTTAATGTCCCCATTGATTCTCCCTGCTGGTACATTGTGCTGGGAGTTATGTCACTTGCAGGCTGGGACTAGCCTAAAGAGAGCGAGAGAGAGAAAGAGTTGTTACCCAAGCAGGCTGATTGTTGACTAACCAGCTAGAGAGGTAGAGAGAGGGGAGTCCAAGTCGTGTGATGTATGCTGATTGATGTCACCCCCGTGCTAATGTCTAACGTCTGACTCACTGTAGAACAGAGTTGATAATCCATAGAGAGGCCTGTGTGGGAGAGAGGAGTAGAAAGAATGTAACTTCACTTTACCCACACCCACAGACCTAATTCAACGGGATAACATGGAGTGCTATTACTCCACATTTTAGACAAGATATTGCATACCAGACACCATATATGGAAGGCTCCCGAGTGGCTAAGCGGTCTAAGGCACTGTATCTCAGTGCAAGAGGCATCACTACAGTCACTGGTTTGATTCCAGGCTGTATCACATCCGGCCATGATCGGGATTCCCATAGGGCGGATCACAATTGGCCCAGCATCGTTTGGGTTTGGCCGGTGTAGGCCGTCATTGTAAATAAGAATTTGTTCTTAACTGACTTGCCTAGTTAATATATATATCCTGATGCCTAGTCACCTTACCCCTATATATATCTACCTCTATCATTCCAGTATCTCTGCACATTGTAAATATGGTAGTGGAACTGACTGACATTTCTTGTGTTTTTGTTCTACCCTATGTTATTTTTAGTATTACATTGTTATTGATTTCTGCATTGTTGGGTTTCGAGCTGGCAGGAAAGGCATTTCACTGTACTTGTGCATGTGACATTAAAACTTGAAAATTGAAGACCGGAGATGCAAAACAGCACTCAAATAAATAATTCACGCCAATATTTTTTCACTAAGTTGGAATTGAGTCTTCTCTGTGGTGTGAAGAAAACAGATGATCAGGTCTCCCTTCACCAGACATCTCTGTTTATCTGACGGTCGGTGAGCATTTATACTCTTCTTTTTCTCATCCCTTCGCCTGTCACTCCCCCCTCTCTCTCTCTCTCTCTCTCTCTCTCTCTCTCTCTCTCTCTCTCTCTCTCTCTCTCTCTCTCTCTCTCTCTCTCTCTCTCTCTTTGTCCCACTCTTTCCTCTAAGGCAGCAGAGTGGGGAGGTGTGCAATACAGGAGGAGGAAGAAGGCCATGTTGAGAGAGAGAAAGAGAGAGCGTGAGAAAGAGAGAGAGAGAGAGAGAGAGAGAGAGAGAGAGAGAGAGAGAGAGAGAGAGAGAGAGAGAGAGAGAGAGAGAGAGAGAGAGAGAGAGAGAGAGAGCAATGGAAAGACAGAAGTGTTCTGTGTGGATGATCTAATTTTCAACACAATGAGTGCAATTCATCTATAACCCACGGTGCCAATTAATAATATGTTTTCATTTTACATGAACTAAATGATATGTATCAAGGTTTACAGACTGTAATATTGCAGGTGAGGAAAGCGAGGTCAGTATTTCCGTTAGTGTCTCTATATCTGTCTTTATCTCCCTATGTCTGTACTGCTGGTCGTACATCGATGTGGCATTGAGGGGGAGTGACCTATTTCATCTAAAAAAAATGAGATAAGGAAGGGAGGAGAGATGGAGGTGGTGAAAGAGTGAGGAGAGGGAGGTAGAGAGGGAGAGAGAGCAAGTTCAAGATCGGAGAGAGATGGGGAAAGAGAGAGAGAGAGAACTATGAATTATTGACTTTATTGACTCTTGTTGTGGTCTGGGTGAAATTAGACCAGGACACACAGAGATGACTGTCAACAGCCCTATGAGAACATGTGGATACACACACACACGCACGCACACATATACAGGAAAGGAAAGGTGGGTACACACACAGTCCAAGGTGACACTAGCGACGTCGTAGATTCATTAACCAACTAGAAGCAGGAAGGAGCACTGTGCAGCAACATCACAGATCAGACAGCCCTGGAACTGATGAGGTGCCACAATGTTAGGAAAGCTTCTCGCTGGATGACTAACCAAAACTTAAGGGAGATAGCAGTCGTATAATAGAACTGAATAGATCTTAACTGTCCATCTGAGGAAGGAAAATAGATGAAGGCTGATGATGGATCAGACTTCAGTGACGCTGAAAGCCGTGCGCTTGTGCAGGTCTGAAACCATATTCTCATACAAACTCACTGACAGCCCTGAGCCTCACAACAACCCAGTGCTGTCTCACAACTTCCCCCTCCTCACACCCCTCTCCTTCTCCTCCTCCCTCCTTCTCCTACCTCTCCCACCTCCCGCCTCCCCCTACAATCTCCTCCCCCTCTCCTCCCCCGCCTCTCGTCTCTATCACATTGGTCCCGTGATTGATGCCCAAGCTCAGAGAGTCGAGGGCTCATACGTCAACAGCCGTTGTCACGTTTCTAGTTATTACCCTTCACACAGGCTGTCAGAGCAACCCCGTATGCCAACCAAGCTCTTAGAAAACCCAATAAAAACAGGAATCGAGAATATCACACGTACTCACGCACAACAGCATGCACACACACACACACGCGCACACATACACACGCAAACGTAGTGCGCATGCAAGCGCAAACGAAAAAACCTGATAAAACCAGTTGAGTCCAAGAATAGGCCTGCCGTCTGCATCTCAAAAAGCTGCGGTGTTGTTGACAGGTGTGTGTGTGATCAATAAAAAAATGAGTCGATGACCCTCGGATTCTATGGGATGCCAACAAAGATATAACAACAAAAGATGATCCAACTGCATTTGCATCTGGGTTGAATAAATCCAAATGAATGAAGATGTCAGAATTGGAAACGTTGTTAACTGCAACAGAGCGTTATTAGACCAGGTAGGTCTTACTCTTTCCAAAGTCAAGACAGAACTTCATTTATTGATAAGGCAGAGAGCAGAATTTGCCGTCCATCGAGTTAGACTGGACCATTACTTCCATGGTAATCGTCCTGGTCGTTTACTGGCCAACAAGCTACACAGTATTGATCAATTCACTGATTTAGCAACTACTGAATCTGAAACGGGAATTACTATCAGAACCCAAATGAATCAATCAAAGACTCCCGCTTCGATAAAGAACTGTACACCTCTGATTGTTAATCCACACCAAGCCAGATTAAGTCCTTTCAACAAAATTAAGAACTTATTTTCTCAACAAAAAGAGGCCAAATCTCTCTCAGTGAAGTCAAAAAGGGCATTGCATAGCATGAATAAAGACAAATCATCGAGATGGGACCGTATTCCTCCAGAGGTCTGTTAAAAATGTTGAATCAATTAGGTCCACTATTGCTCGAAATGACTAACACAGCCGTTCACAAAGGTCCATTTGGGAAAGATGTGAATACAGAGCTAATTTCTCTTTCATTAAAAAAAGGTAAGGTTGCCACCTAATGTTCTCTATATTGCCTCCTATCTTTAATAAACACTATGTCTTTAAACTGTCATCCAGTCTCAAGACTTAATTACCCAAATTGGTCCACGTGGACCAAAGTGGGTTTGTTAAAAACACATTTATCCTCGGATAACGTCCTTCGACTATTACATATCTTAGATGCTTCATCAGAAACCACATTTCCTTGGGCTGTATTATCTCTCAATGCAGAAAAAAGCTTTTTATAGACTAGAATGGATATAATGCCAAGAGTGTGCAAAGCTGTCATCAAGGCAAAGGGTGGCTACTTTGAAGAATCTCAAATTTCAAATATATTTAGATTTTTTTTAACCCTTTTTTGGTTACTAAATGGTTCCACATGTGTTATTTCATAGTGTTGATGTCTTCACTATTATTCTACAATGTAGAATATAGTAAAAATTAAGAAAAACCCTTGAATGAGTAGGTGTGTCTAAACTTTTGACTGGTGTAGAATGTAGTAATTTTGTCAAAACGCATATCAAATGAGATTTTGTTTTACTACAATGTAAAAACAATTTAAACTGAGCCATGTTGGTTTAAAAAGCTGACTCTTCCAAATGAAAAATTTGGGGCAATTTTTTTCAAACAAAATGTTATCAAGAATAAAACAATTCCCTCTGGGCAAGTCTGGAGAATATATGTAAGGATAACCACACAAGATTTGATGAATGCAGATGCTTCTGAAGCTGAGAAAAATGAGTTTGCATGTGGTAAGAGTCTGACTTTTGGGAAATGGCAGTTAAAGACAAGTACACTGCATTTAGACTACCAACACCTATTCAGACACAGTCATCATCTGTTCAAAGTAAGTTACTAAATATAGTACAATATCTAACACTATCTGAAATGGACTTTGAAAATGGATCTTTGAAATTATGTCCATTTGAACTTAAATGGAAAGTGTACCTGTAACCCCACCTCAAACAAAAAAAACGGAGTCAAAAAAAAGTGTGTGTGTGTTCTCACTTTGGTGGTTGGTTAATGGTCAGGGTTGGGTAGGTTACTTTCTAAATGTAATCTGTTACAGTTACCTGTCCAAAATTGTAATCAGTAAAAAAAAAAAATGGATTACGCAAACTCAGTAACATAATCTGATTACATTCCGTTACTTTTAGATTACTTTCCCCTTAAAAGATATTAGAAAAATACAAAAATGTATGTTACCACTTAAACGACATCTATTGCAGGATAAATCAATGTTAAAGTTTACATCGCTGGCCATATATGGATGTTACATTTTACTTTATGGGTTGGTTATGTAGGCTTCTTCTAACCCATCGCTTTCTACTACATATAATAATACGATTAAATTATATCTTTACATTAAAAACCAAAGTCTATCAGAATTCTAGTCATTCCAATACATTTTATACCCCTTGATCTTCAAGAATAGGACTTGGAAAATGGAAGTATAGATTAGCCAAATTGTTTTACCTGAGCATGACCTCAAAACTAAGGATTTACTAGCCAGCCCTACTATGTTGTTGATGATTTTGTTGTCATGGAGGACTGATTGGGCTCATTGATTTGAATTGAAAAATAGATGCTGTGCTTTTGGAATGACATGCTTTGAGCACTACTGAAAAGTGCTATTTACATGTGAAAAATGAATGCCATATGCTACATTTGCTATAAGCCTATTGTTTACCTTTTTGTTGGTGACACTTTTGTATCTTGATAATATGCAGCTGTTTAAAGGGCAAATTCACAGATGAAACAATAACAAAACGGCCACCCAGTCTCTGTTTTAGTAAAAAGCTGAGGGACTGGCCTGGAGAAATGTAACCACTCTCAGATTAATAGACAGAGCTATGGATGCAAGGACTGATATCACAATTGTTGTTTTAACCATGTTAGGATGCTAAACAGTGTTTGTTTATATTTTGGGTTCTCATGGAGTGTGACAGTTGAACTAAGCTCATGAGGCACTTATAAGTTATATTCTTCAAGAATCAATGGATATATATATATATATAATTTATATATAAATAATTTATAAGTCCAAAAATGGATGTAGCAACAACAGATTGCCCCTTTAAGCCTATCAAAAGTGTGCAAGTTTGAGCATGTGTCCATTAGGTCTATGGATGTATTTTTTTATCAGCATGAATTAGATTGAGCAATAAAAGCCCCACTTTTATTCCACAGGTTTGGATCTGCACTATGCAGCTGTTGCAAGAGAGCATTTTTCACTGGTTAATTCCCCAATTACATGTTCATGTATTTAACCCTCTGTTTCCCCCATGTTTTTGTGCGTGATTGTTTCTATGTTCATTCGGTACGTTATGGCTGGTTTTCGACCGGTGCTGTTTTCACCCGTGTGTAATTAATTGATTACCATTTATTGTTGGTCAAGTGTATTGTTACCATGTGCCTTTATTTTGAGTAAAGTACGTTGCTCACTCATTCTGCTCTCCTGCGCCTGACTTCATGCACCAGCTACACCCACCTTCTGACAGAATCACGCACCAACCATATGGAGTCAGCAAGAGCAGACACCCCCGTATTAGGGGTCGAGGAGCGCGTCCAGCAGCATGTGGCCATGCTACAACATCTCGGCACCGCCATGGATTGCGTCCTGCAGACTATGGATCGCTGGGAGAGAAGAGGAGTTCCTCCAGCGCTTCCACCAGCACCACCAAGGGCACCACTACTCACCCCTCCTTCACCCGGTCCCAGTGGGATTCGGCTCGCTCTTCCGAGGGAGTATGATGAGACGAGCATGTGTCCCTGGTGCGCAGGGTGCTTGGTCGAATGTTGGAGCATGACCTGTACGTCAAGGCTGAGAAATGTCTGTTCTTCCAACAGTCCGTCTCCTTCCTAGGGTACCGCATTTCCACTTCAGGGGTGGAGATGGAGAGTGACCGCATTTCAGCCGTGCGTAATTGGCCGACTCCCACCATGGTAAAGGAAGTGCAGCGGTTTCTAGGGTTTGCCAACTACTACCGGAGGTTTATCCGGGCTTTGGTCAGGTAGCAGCTCCCATTACCTCACTGCTGAAGGGGGGACCGGTGCGTTTGCAGTGGTCGGCTGAGGCGGACAGGGCTTTTGGTCACCTGAGGGCTCTGTTTACCTCGGCTCCCGTGCTGGCTCATCCGGATCCCTCTTTGCCGTTCATAGTGGAGGTGGACGCGTCCGAGGCTGGGATAGGAGCCGTGCTTTCTCAGCGCTCAGGTACGCCACCAAAGCTCCGCCCCTGTGCCTTCTTTTCGAAGAAGCTCAGCCCGGCGGAGTGAAACTATGACGTGGGGGACCGGGAGCTGTTGGCTGTCGTCAAGGCCTTGAAGACATTGGCTTGAGGGGGCTAAACACCCTTTTCTCATCTGGACTGACCACTGCAATCTGGAGTACATCCGGGCGGCGAGGAGACTGAACAGGCAAGATGGGCCGTGTTTTTAACCCGTTTTGTTTTCACCCTATCCTACAGACCAGGTTTCCAGAACGCGAAGGCAGACGCACTGTCCCGGATGTATGACACAGAGGAGCGGCCCATGGATCACACCCCCATACTCCCGGCCTCTTGCCTGGTGGCACCGGTAGTGTGGGAGCTGGACGCGGACATCGAGCGGGCGTTACATACAGAGCCCACACCCCTCCAATGTCCAGCTGGGCGTCTGTACGTTCCGTCTGCTGTCCGCGACCGTTTGATCTATTGGGCCCACACATCACCCTCCTCTGGTCATCCTGGCATCGATCGGACAGTGCGCTGTCTTAGTGGGAAGTACTGGTGGTCCACTTTGGCTAAGGACGTGAGGGTTTATGTTTCCTCCTGCTCAGTGTGCGCCCAGTGCAAGGCCCCTAGGCACCTGCCCAGAGGGAATTTACAACCCTTACCCGTTCCACAACGGCCGTGGTCGCACCTGTCGGTGGATTTCCTAACGGATCTTCCTCCCTCACAGGGTAACACCACGATCCTGGTCGTTGTGGATTGGTTATCTAAGTCCTGCCGTCTCCTCCCTTTGCCCGGTCTCCCTACAGCCCTACAGACTGCAGAGGCCCTGTTTACACACGTCTTCCGGCACTACGGGGTGCCTGAGGACATAGTATCTGATCGAGGTCCCCAGTTCACGTCAAGGGTCTGGAGGGCGTTCATGGAATGTCTGGGGGTCTCGGTCAGCTTTACCTCGGGTTTTCACCCCGAGAGTAACGGGCAGGTGGAGAGAGTGAACCAGGATGTGGGTAGGTTTCTGCGGTCGGCCGGGGGAGTGGGCGGCGTTTGTTGCCTGGGCAGAGATGTCCCAGAACTCGCTTTGCCACTCCTCCACTAACCTCTCCCCCTTCCAGTGCATACTGGGGTACCAGCCAGTTCTGGCACCTTGGCATCAGAGCCAGATCGAGGCTCCTGCGGTGGACGACTGGTTTAGGCGCGCTGAGGAGACATGGGACGCCGCTCATGTGCACCTTCAGCGGGCCGTGAGGCACCAGAAAACCAGCGCAGATCGCCACCGCAATGAGGCCCTGGTGTTCGCACCAGGGGACGGGGACTGGCTCTCGACCCGTAACCTGCCCTTCCGCCTGCCCTGCCGGAAGCTGGGCCTGCGGTTTGTGGGGCCATTCAAAGTCCTGAGGAGACTGAATGAGGTTTGTTACAGGTTACAGCTTCCCCCCGATTACCGTATTAACCCCTCGTTCCAATTGTCTCTCCTCAGGCCGGTGGTGGCTGGTCCACTCCAGGAGTCTGAGGTGCGGGAGGTTCCTCTGCCCCTCTGGACATCGAGGGGGCCCCGGCGTATGCAGTTCGATCCATACTGGGTTCGAGGCGTTGGGCAAGGGGCCTTCAGTACCTCGTGGAGTGGGAGGGGTACGGTCCAGAGGAGAGATACTGGGTGCCGGTGGAGGACGTGTTAGACCCGTTGATGCTGCGGGAGTTCCACCATCTCTATCCGGATCGCCCTGCACCTCGCCCTCCGGGTCGTCCCCACGCCGGTGTCGGCGTTCTGCTGGAGCCGCGCGCCAAGGGGGGTACTGTCACGACTTCCGCCGAAGTCGGTCCCTCTCCTTGTTCGGGCGGCGTTCGGCGGTCAACGTCACTGGTCTTCTAGCCATCGCCGATCCACCTTTCATTTTCCATTTGTTTTGTCTTTGTTTTCTACGCACCTGGTTTCATTCCCCAATTACATGTTCATGTATTTAACCCTCTGTTTCACCCATGTTTTTGTGCGTGATTGTTTCTATGTTCATTCGGTACGTTATGGCTGGTTTTCGACGGGTGCTGTTTTCACCCGTGCGTAATTGATTACCGTTGTCACGTCCTGACCATAGAAAATAACAGCTTTCTATGGTCAGGACGTGACAACGGTGACAGGGTTTTTTTCTAGTTTAGATTTTCTATGTTATGTTCTAGTTTTGTATTTCTATGTTGTATTTTGTTTGCGATGATCTCCAATTAGAGGCAGCTGGTCATCGTTGTCTCTAATTGGAGATCATACTTAAGTAGGTGTTTTTCCCACCTGGGTTTGTGGGAGATTGATTTTGAGTACGTGTATGTTAACTCTTCGTCACGGTTTGTTGTTTTTGTTTATTCAGTTTATTTGTATGTATTGCATAGTTTCACAGTTCAATAAAACACGCTGCACTTTGGTCCGCTTCATCCTATGACAAACGTGACAACCGTTTATTGTTGGTCAAGTGTATTGCTACCTTGTGCCTTTATTTTGAGTAAAGTACGTTACTCACTCATTCTGCTCTCCTGCGCCTGACTTCATGCACCAGCTACACCCACCTTCTGACATATACATTTAGATTTGTGAACAACCATCCACAACAAGAACAATCCGTGAAGAGAAAATAGCTAAATGAGAGCAGCAGTGCGATTCCCATCAACACGCTATGTAGATATCAATAATAAGTGATATCCGTATTGCTGCAGACTACACCACTGCTGTCATCCTTACCTCCAAGCCTTTATTCAAGTTGGATAATCTTTGGATGCCAACAGCAGTCGCACCATTGGAAGACATAGCTTGGCCTGTAGCCTACAAAAGCCTATTGCTGCTCTTTTCCCGCAATCCGTCAAACACATTTGGTGTGTCATCATAGTGGTCTCTGACTTGTGGTCAGACTCACTCAGACGGAACAAACTTAAACTTCCGCCTTTTTTCAATGCTGATTTGAATGTCATTGAGAAAATAGAGAAGTGTCCAAAAAAAAATCGAAAACATCCTTTCTGAATTTAAAAGTAATCCTCAAAGTAATCATCCAGTTTTTCAAAAGTATCTGTAATCTGATGACAACATTTTTGCTGGTAACGTAACGGATTACAGTTACCGTTTTTTTGTAATCCCTTACATGTAACGGATTACATGTAATCTGTTACTCCCCAACCCTGTTGATGGTTGATACATTGTTGATACATTGTCAGTGTACTGGGGGTAGGTAATAGATGCACACACAGACCCAGGTAGCTCCTAGACAGACAGGAGCTGTGTGTGTGTGCGAGCGAGCGAGCGTGTGCGTGTTTCAGCCATCTTGCCTCCTATCTCCTGCTCCTGCGTTGGAGGCAGACAGAACAGAACGGTGTCTGAACAGTGATACCCCTGCCCGATATAGAGCCGTCAATCAGGCTCGGTCTGGCTGTCTGGGAACAACCTGGGTCACACACACACACACACACACAGACACACACAGACACACACACACACACACACACACACACACACACACACACACACACACACACACGCATACACACAGTCCCTATTCTCACTCCCACATATCTCCCCGTCACCTCACTGATTCATACATAAACATAACTACAATAACCTCACATCATCAACACACATCAGTATAGCCTACTGAATGCGAGAATGTATAGATCCATGTGATGCATCATTTAACATTGAACATTAAACATCATTAAACACTGTACCAAAAGGCACCCTATTCCCTATAAAGTGCACTACTTTTGACCAGAGTAGTGCACTCTATAGGGAATAGGATGCCATTTGGGACATTATTAGGAAGGCATTCACTGTGTACTCATATGTAATTAAAGACTGTTTATAATTCTGACAACACCTAATTTGACATGCACACATATGACCAATTTGTCCGTAGTAATTTGTTTAAACATGCATGTACTCTAAGTTAATAAGCTGGTAATAACAAAGCACTCATTGGGAGCCTGATTCATCTTCTGAACAAAAATATAAACGCCACATGTAAACTGTTGGTCCCATGTTTCATGAGTTTCATGAGCAGAAATAAAAGATACCAGAAATGTTCTATACGCACAAAAAGCTTATTTCTCTCAAATGTTGTGCACAAATTTGTTTACACCCCTGTTACTGAGCATTTCTCCTTTGCCGCGATAATCCATCCACCTGACAGGTGTGGTATATCAAGAAGCTGATTAAACAGCATGATCATTACAGAGGTGCACCTTGTGCTGGGGGCAATAAAAGGCCACTCTAAAATGTGCAGTTCTGTCACACAACACAATGCCACAGATGTCTCAAGTTTTGAGGGATTGTGCAATTGGCATACTGACTGCAGGAATGTCCACCAGAGCTGTTGCCAGAGAATTGAATGTTCATTTCTTTACCATAAGCCTCCTCCAATGTTGTTTTAGAGAATTTGGCAGTACGTCTAACCGGCCTCACAACCGCAGACCACGTGTAACCACGCCAGCCCATACCTCCGCTTCTTCACCTGAGGAATCATTTCAGACCAGCCACTGTCTATAATAAAGCCCTTTTGTGGGGAAAAGTAATTCTGATTGGCTGGACCTGGCTCCCCAGTGGGTAGTCCTATTGCCTTCCCAGGCCCACCCATGGCTGCACCCCTGCCCAGTCATGTGAAATTCATAGATTAGGGCCTAATGAATTTATTGACTGATTTGACGGATTTCTGTAACTCAGTAAAATTGCTGAAATTATTGCGTTTATATTTTTGTTCAGTACACAGAACATTATATAATTAGCTGTATTCCCATGTCTTCTGTGATAAAGATGGTACAGATTCACAATTACGATCCTATACTTCTTCTGATATATGTTCTATATTAGGTTTAAAAAACAAACAACTTAATCAAGTGAAGGATCAAACCAGAACCATGTATTGAGAGAGTTGGGACATTGAGGTTTCTGCATTATGATGCATTTATATGACACTACATTTTTGTGGCTGCCATTTTAGCTCCCCATTAAAATTACATGAGGAATATTTAATCAATGGTATGTAACTAAAAGTCTACAATTTGAACAATATAAAAAAAAATCTAAAGGGTGGCCCAGCTCTCAAAAGGCTGCTGAGGGGAGAACGGCTCACAATAATGTCCAGAACAGAGCAAATGGAATGGCATCAAACACATGGAAACCATGTCTTTGATGTATTTGATACCGTTCCACTAAACCCACTCCAGTCATTACCGCGAGCCCGTTCGCCCCAATTAAGGTGTCACCAACCCCCTGTGATCTGTAGGCTACATTAAATAACTTATTGTTGATTTATAGTGCCTTTGATGTTACCGCTCTGAGACAGAGTTTATGTGGGGGAACAATTCAGGCTACCAGTCCAAAGGTGCATGGTTTTGAGTGGATGTTGACTGGAGCACAGAGAATGAATTCAATACAGGACCTTGCTCTGTACTTATACTGTATCTCTGCTGCATTCTAGTGTTCACTTAGAATACTGCAAGTAAAAACCGGAGCCATAAAAGAGCTTTCTCTACACCTCGAACAGAATAGTTGAACGCAAGCAGGTACAGCTGGCTGACATACATTCCAAGCTTGTTTACGTGGGTATCTAAGTAAAGTAGCTAGCTATAAGCTATCTAAACTGAACTCCAAACATTTCAGCACAAATCTATAGGACGAGGCACTTTGCACTTGTCTCAGATAACGCCACCAGGCCGATCATTATGCAAAGTAGCCTATACTAGAGAAATGTGAAGTTTGAAATGAAGTACATTTGCTAATATGGGTGATTGTTAAATTAATGAGAGAAATTATGGCTAAAACCATTAAACTAGTAGTAGTTTAAATTATAATAAAAAAAACGGTGGTGCACATTAACGTCATAAACTTATCGTTCTATTCATCGTTATCGCATCAATTCAGGTGTCACGCCCTGGACATAGAGAGGGTTTTATTCTCTATTTTGGTTAGGCCAGGGTGTGACTAGGGTGGGCATTCTATGTCCTTTTTTCTATGTTTTGTATTTCTTTGTTTTGGCCGGGTATGGTTCTCAATCAGGGACAGCTGTATATCGTTGTCTCTGATTGGGAGCCATACTTAGGCAGCCTGTTTTCCTTTGGGTTTTGTGGGTGGTTAATTTCTGTTTAGTGTTGCTGTCACGCCCTGGCCATAGAGAGGTTTTTGTTCTCTATTTTGGTTAGGGTGTGCATTCTATGTTCCGTTTTATGTTTTGTGTATTTCTTTGTTTTGGCCGGGTATGGCTCTCAATCAGGGACAGCTGTCTATCGTTGTCTCTGATTGGGAGCCATACTTAGGTAGCCTTTTCCCACATGGTTTTTGTGGGTAGTTGTTTTCTGTCTTGTGTTTTTCGCCTGACAGAGCTGTTGCGTTTTGTTCCACTTTGTTTTTGATTCAGTGTTCAGTTTTAATAAATACCATCATGAATACGTACCACGCTGCACCTTGGTCCTCTCCTTGCAACAACCGTTACAGTTGCTTACCTGACAGAACTGTTTGGCTGTCGTTTTTTTGTTTCTTTGTTTCTTTGTTTCTTTGTTTATGTCTTCTCAGTACAATAAATTACATGATGAGCACTCAACACGCTGTGCCTTGGTCTACTCCCTGCAACAGCTCTTACATCAGGAAATTTTCCTGCGACATTGATGTTTGTCCATATCGCCCAGTTCTAAAAGTACGTGTCATTTCAGCTCTTAAAAACACGCACAACATGTTCCTCATATTTGACATGTATGTAGCTTTATATTTCCATATGGAGGAAATTGAAAACTCCGTAAACAAATACTTTAATGTTTTTATTTTTTTGCACGCTGATGCTTTTTACTGTCATAGACAGTCTGTGGGGAATGCCTTTCATCATATCATTGGTCTCACTGTTCATAGTATATCTTCACTGCATGGAAATCTGTATTTGTAAGTGTCAGATTGATGGGCCTAGAATCAGATATACTGTAGCCATCTCGTATGTACAAACGGTCCCTCAACAATTCACTAGTGGTCCCAGACTCCCAGGATAAAATAACAACAACAACAACAGCTCAGAGATATAATATCAGACCAGAGATCTGATAGGCAGCTGGGGCTTTCAGTTTAATTAATAAATCATTCATTATTAACTTCAGTCAGTGGGAAAAGGTCTCACATGCAGGCAGCACTATCAGCCTCTGTCAGGCACTGTCTGTTACACGCAGGTAAGGCCGGTTGTCTGCACCTGATTTTGTACTTTTTCCCCACTGACAAAGAAAGGATCAGTCTATAATTTTAATGGTAGGTTTATTTGAACAGTGAGAGACAGAATAACAACAAAAAAAATCAAGAAAAAAGCATTTAAAAAATGTTATAAATTGATTTGCATCTTAATGAGGCAAATAAGTATTTGACCCCCTCTCAATCAGAATGATTCTGGCTCCCAGGTGTCTTTTATACAGGTAACGAGCTGAGATTAGGAGCACACTCTTAAAGGGAGTGCTCCTAATCTCAGTTTGTTACCTGTATAAAAGACATCTGTCCATAGAAGCAATCAATCAATCAGATTCCAAACTCTCCACCATGGCCAAGACCGAAGAGCTCTCCAAGGCTGTCAGGGACAAGATTGTAGACATACACAAGGCTGGAATGGGCTACAAGACCATCGCCAAGCAGCTTGGTGAGAAGGTGACAACAGTTGGTGGGATTATTCGCAAATGGATGAAACACAAAAGAACTGTCAATCTCCCTCGGCCTGAGGCTCCATGCAAGATCTCACCTCGTGGAGTTGCAATGATCATGAGAATGGTGAGGAATCAGCCCAGGACTACACGGGAGGATCTTGTCAATATTCTCAAGGCAGCTGGGACCATAGTCACCAAGAAAACAATTGGTAACACACTAACACAACTCAACTCGCCGTGTTTGGAGCAGAAGGAATGCTGCCTATGACCCCAAGAACACCATCCCCACCGTCAAACATGGAGGTGGAAACATTATGCTTTGGGGGTGTTTTTCTGCTAAGGGGACAGGACAACTTCACCGCATCAAAGGGACGATGGATGGGGCCATGTACCATGAAATATTGGGTGAGAACCTCCTACCCTCAGCCAGGGCATTGAAAATGGGTCGTGGATGGGTATTCCAGCATGACAATGACCCAAAACACACGGCCAAGGCAACAAAGGAGTGGCTCAAGAAGAAGCACATTAAGGTCCTGGAGTGGCCTAGCCAGTCTCCAGACCTTAATCCCATAGAAAATCTGTGGAGGGAGGTGAAGGTTCGAGGGAGCTGAAGGTTCGAGTTGCCAAACGTCAGCCTCGAAACCTTAATGACTGCAAAGAGGAGTGGGACAAAATGCCTCCTGAGATGTGTGCAAACCTGGTGGCCAACTACAAGAAACGTCTGACCTCTGTGATTGCCAACAAGGGTTTTTCCACCAAGTACTAAGTCATGTTTTACAGAGGGGTCAAATACTTATTTCCCTCATTAAAATGCAAATAATTTTATAACATTTTTGACATGCGTTTTTTTCTGGATTTTTTTGTTGTTATTCTGTCTCTCACTGTTCAAATAAACCTACCATTAAAATTATAGACTGATCCTTTCTTTGTCAGTGGGCAAACGTACAAAATCGGTAGGGGATCAAATACTTTTTTCCCTCACTGTACACCGCACACCGCTGTATAGCCACAATACAGTGACATGCTACAGGCTCATCTACTCTCACCTCCCTGTTACCTACTCCCCACTGGCCAACACAGGAAGCACAGAGGCCTGTCTACAGCTTCTTCTGCGTGCATACATTTACACATCTGCCTTGTGGAGCGGAACTGAACTGAACTGTGGCTAGATAGAGGAGAGGTTGGTTGGTTAAAGGAGTGGTTGGTTCCTGCTCTTAAAGACAGTCTACTTGGCACCGGAGATCGAGTAGCTCTCTGCTCTCTTCCCCCCCAGTCAGTTAGTCAGTAAGCCTGAAGTTGGACCCCGCAGTCACACCATGAGCGGAAAACGGAAACTGAGTGAGTAGCCTGCTACGGTGTGTGTGGAGTACCACTTCAGTGTGTGTGTGTGTGTGTGTGGTTAGAGGCTGAGGATTCACGTTAATCATTAACTAAATGCACCTCTCTTATGATTACGTCATGCTAGTGACAGTAGTATGCAGACATCTGTGTTTGAGCCACCTGCCACTCCTCTCACTGGTCTCATGCAAATAAAGCTTTAGACAGTATAACACCAAAAAATATCTACAGTGTAACATCTATCTTTTTTAGGCTGACCTAGATACGGTCTTCTTTCAAATGAATAAATTAAGAGGGACGTAGTAAATAATGCACTTCTGATCTAGTTGAAGGGTGTGCTACAGCTGCTAGCCTACACCATTGCAATAATGTGAGTTATGACTATAGACCATGTACATACATGACAACACCATAGACATCATATACTAAAGCAACAAGGCCGGAGGGGCTGTGGTATATGGCCAATATACCACGGCTTAGGGCTGTTCTTAGGCACGACCCAACGCGTAGTGCCTGGATACATGCATATGATAGGCTATTATTGGTCTTTAGATCCTGACCTCAGCCTGTTTTAAGGGAGAAATTAAGTATATTTTTGTACTTCACTGGAGGGGAAGAGGAAGTGTGAAAATACCACACATGCGTGCGCATATACACCACAGGACTTCCAAGATAGATGCAGCAGCAGCACGCACAGGAAACAGTTCAGTTTCATTGGTTAACTGTTACTTTTGAAGGTGCTTTACTCTACAGTGTAGATAGATGTCACAGCTACAAAAGTATCCTTTAGTGGTGTTACAGGCTTTGGTTTTTCTGTTTATATTTCGAGGTTGGACATTAGTACGTTAGCACATTGGGCGCACCAATTGGTGTCATCTCGTTTCTCGTTAGTCAGAAGGTGTTTCACCTGTGCTGTCCCAGGTGATATTTAAGAGCGGCTGGCCCAGTGCTCCAGTTGTGTTGAGAGATGTGGAGGGTTAACGCCTTTAGTTGGCTCTCACTATTTGATTTATTTAAAAAAAAATATATATATATCCTTTGTCTGATCTTCCTGTTTTCATTTTCTCCACTTTTTGGTTTGCTTCCTGTCTTTAAGTATGGTGTAGGTTTGTATTTTGTTTGTCTCTTGGGCAAATTTAGTGGGCGCTCAGGGTGGGTGTCTTATGTCCCAGTTGTTGTTGCTAGTCAACATTCAGTGAGTGTCTTTCAGAACCCCTCCTAGAACACCACCTGTTTCGTTTTGGTTGTTGTCAGTGACTCTTTTTTCAGTTCCCCCTTCTGTTTTTGCAACAATTTTTTGGTTTCTTGCTGGGAAACGTAATAGTGGCCACTGCCTCTTTGAGGACAAAGTAAAGACAAAACGTGTAGTTTCTGTTTCATCCTCCTATCCAGTACAGTGCTGACTGTCCTGTCCCTTCAGAGTCTATGTTATTATATTTAGTTCTGGTGGTTCTGTCTGAATCAGAGTTCTCTCAGTAAATGGTCTTTATACAGAAACACACATGGGAGTCTAGAGAAAGTGTATAGAACAATTACTTTGAAAGTTTAGGAGCCTACTGTTGTCTCACTTTCTGAAATCACAGGTATAAAAAAAGCAGGCTAAATAAAAAATACAACAAGGCCTACATTCCCCATCACCACTGTCGTCATCATCATCAGGTGATGTGCCTACCATCACGTGAGAGGTTTTACCTCCATTTTCCCCCACACAACACGGACTAATTGTGTGCAACAAACATTGTTAATTACCCTTGCAAACCTATGGCTAATCCTATTGCTAATCAATTCAAACATTAGGCTTTTGTTCATGTAAAATAATGTGGAATCGCGTGGCGCGAAATACAAATACCTCAAATGCTATAACTTCAATTTCTCAAACATATGACTATTTTACACCATTGTAAAGATAAGACTCTCGTTAATCTAACCACGTTGTCCGATTTCAAAAAGGCTTTACAGCGAAAGCAAAACATTAGATTATGTCAGGAGAGTACCCTGCCAAAAATAATCACACAGCCATTTTCAAAGCAAGCATATATGTCACAAAAACCAAAACCACAGCTAAATGCAGCACTAACCTTTGATGATCTTCATCAGATGACACTCCTAGGACATTATGTTATACAATACATGCATGTTTTGTTCAATCAAGTTCATATTTATATCAAAAAACAGCTTTTTACATCAGCATGTGATGTTCAGAACTAGCATACCCACCGAAAACTTCCGGTGAATTTACTAAATTACTCATGATAAACGTTGACAAAATACATAAATTATTTTAAGAATTATAGATACAGAACTCCTTTATGCAAACGCTATGTCAGATTTTAAAATAGTTTTTCGGCGAAAGCACATTTTGCAATATTCTGAGTACATAGCTCGGCCATCACAGGCTAGCTAATTTGACACCCACCAAGTTTGGGGCAACCTAAACTCAGAATTACTATTAGAAAAATTGAATTACCTTTGCTGTTCTTCGTCAGAATGCACTTCCAGGACTTCTACTTCAACAACAAATGTTGTTTTGGTTCCAAATAATCCATAGTTATATCCAAATACCTCCGTTTTGTTCGTGCGTTCAGGTCACTATCCGAAGGGTAACGCGCGAGCGCATTTCGTGACAAAAAAATTCAAAATATTCCATTACCATACTTAGAAGCATGTCAAACGCTGTTTAAAATAAACGCTGTTTAAAATGGATGCTATTTTTCTCATAAAATAGCGATAATATTCCAACCGGACAACGTTGTATTCATTCAAAGACTGAAAGAAAAAAAATGGAGAAGTCTCGTGAATGCGTATATCAGTCTCATTGTCCCCAGGCAGGCCACTTACAAACTCTGCTGCTGTACTTTGCCCAGAGACAGGAGACACGTCATTCCGTTTTCTGAACGCTTTAGAGAGCCAATGGAAGCCTTAGAAAGCGTCACGTAACAGCACAGATGCTGTATTTTTTATAGAGATGCAACAGAAGGACAACAAATTGTCAGACAGGGCACCTCCTGCATGGAATCTTCTCAGGTTTTGGCCTGCCATATGAGTTCTGTTATACTCACAGACACCATTCAAACAGTTGTAGAAACTTTAGAGTGTTTTCTATCCAAATCTACTAATTATATGCATATTCTCGTTTCTGGGCAGGAGTAGTAACCAGTTTAAATCGGGTACGTTTTTTTTATCCGGCCGTGAAAATACTGCCCCCTAGCTACAACAGGCTAAATGACCCCAAACTTTTGAACGGTAGTGTATATTTTTTGTAAATGTTTTTTTTCTTCAGAATATTGGAGATTCTCCCGTGATCTCATCTTCATATCAGGTGATTCCACATGGGGTCGCTACCCCTAGTTTTGGAACCGCTGCACTAACAAATAGTCATGGGTGGTAACTCTACAAATCACTTGCTTTTCGCAAGGCACTCTATAGGAAATATTTGAATAAGGTTTTAACCTCTAAAAGTCTAAACCTTTGGGGGGGGGGGGGGGGGGGGGGGTTCTACTAAGCTAGGAATTGTTTTAAGAGGGTCATACCATGGATAATTCCATTATCTGATTTAAAATGTTAAGACCTTCTGTAGCCCATAGAAATGCATTGAGTAACACATTAATAAATTGCAGACAGTATAACAATCATAAGGTTTTGAAGTGAAATATCTTCGTTTTTTGGACACATTTAACCCCTTTTTATTTTTTTTGCACAAAACTAACTCGATAATTCCATCAGTTTTTTTTCAACCTGTACCGGGTTACCTTCAGAGGAGTCCCATTACACTTGTGGGGGTCTTAGAGCAAAACGGAGAACACCATCGTGTTCACGAGAGTCTCATCTTAGAGTGGTCATATTAGTTAGTAGGCCAAACCGCTCGGACGCTACAGACGTTTTCGCGAGAAGATAGATTTTCAGGATGTCTCCTGGTCTGACAAACAGCACTGTAGCTCTGCCACTTTCCACCGCAGTCGCGGAAGGCCAATATAGGCGGATGCGGCGGATTGAGACGCAGCCCATGAGAAACAGATCTCGTTTAAACTGATGGATTTTGATTCGTTTTTTAAAATTGTTACTTAGGCACGGGTGCGTCAATAGACTCTTATTAACTAAGCAGTGTGTTAATTTAACACTGGTTCCAGTGTGCATATGGTCCCAATCTTTCAGTGTTGATTTAACACTGGAGAATTTGCTGTGAATATGCTGTTTTTATCTCGCTCGAGTTGTTTTGATTATGAATTTGCTATCACAAAAGGGGTCCCTGTTTTTTGGGAGTGGTCTGAATGGGGAGGGGAAAACTGAAAACTAGCTGTTATTGGCAGAGAGGTTTGAAACTCTCTTTCGTATTGGTCTATTAAATAATTGACCCCCTGGTGATGTCACCATCCAACCAAAACAGGCAGAAATTCCAGGCGGTCATTTCGAACGGTAAAAGGGCATTATCATCATTTTGACAATTGCACAGTATTATTCTAACCTCATAGTGTGGATATATATATAAAACAAAGGCAAATCAAATCTGACTGCACTGAGCCCTTAAGTCATTGTTGCCATTTGTACATGTTTGTAAATATAACTCCAGATCCAGTCTGCAGAATCATCTGCGCTGTAAATAGACTAAATAGCCTACCACCTATTTTGCATTTGATCTACTGTCTCTGTCTCAACTGTTGCTGCTTCACACCAACTAAATAGGCTGCTAGCGCTGGGTCGCCTATCTTAACACATCACCTTCCTCAAAAATTCAATTGAAATAATTGTTTCAAAAGAACGAGTTAGCTCGTACACCTAAGACAAGCTGTTTCCATTCCTGCCCAGTGTTTATGTATTGTTCCTCTGGACCCCGAGAGGCTGTTCTGGCTCTCCCACCAACTCTCAGTCTGACCATGTTATACTGTTAACTTTGAACAGCTTGAAGTTTCTGAAAAAAACAACTATATATGCCAGCAGTCACCTCTTGCACTCCAACAACCCAGCCCAGGGGGTCACGTTCCAAACATTCTAGAACACACTCAACATTGTAGAACACTTAAACAGGGTGTAAAACCAATAATGTGAGGAAAGCAAAGACAACAGACTATATAAAAAAAGAGATTAAAACATTAAGAACTGATTGCTGACATGTAAAACATTTTGGGACTATATCAACAATGGATTAATGAAACAAATACCAAACGTTTTTGAGTGGAATTCTATTTGAAGAGTGTGTGACAATGTATGACATTATCTGTCTGTCTCGCCCCCTCCCTCAACAGGTTTAAAGTGGTTTGGGATTCTCCCTAACTTCTCCTTCCGTCGGAGCTCATGGTCTGACAAATCCGACTCCAAGTCCTCCTCCTCCGAGCCCGATGGGGCTGGCGCTCTGGACGTGGTATCCTCCCCCATCGCTGTGGAGACGTTTGTTGACGACGTGGATATGATGCAGCCATGCACGTCCAGCTCCGCCCGCTCCAGCGACAACTACACCCACACGGGCACCTTTCCCCGCTTCCTCCTCAGGAAGAGAGACAAGAGTGGGAATTCTGGGAAAAGAGGAACCAAGAAGATCAAGGAGAAGACAGGGGCAAGGCTGGGCAGGAGTCAGAGCCAGCGGCCGGCAGGCGACCATGCGTGTAGGTCTCCCCTGCTTATGGCACAATCCAGCCGGCCTGGCTCCAGAAAGGACCAGCCTCTCTCACCTATATCCAGCCAGGCTGGTCCTGGTCCAACGCCCCAACGGGACCAAGGGCTGCCTCCCATCCACAGAGGATCACTCGATAGGAATGAACACGGAGACCCGCAGGCCCACTGTGAGGAAGAAGAACCACACCAAGGGCAGCTTATGTCAGCTCAGGATGTGGGGTCTACTACCTCTAACGCCCCTCCGCTCACTTGTGAAGACGTCTCCAAAGAACACACATTCACCACTGATCAGGGTGCATCTTCAGATACAGCTTCAACTGGTGGTGCTAGAAGGAACCTTGCTACTGTTCCTGGTCAGTCTGATTCCGTCTCATCATAGAGCCAGGGCTCTAGCATGCACCTGTTATCCATTAATAATGATAAGCCGGGGGCCTCCCGAGGGGCGCAGTGGTCTAAGACATTGCATCGCAGTGCTAGCTGTGCCCATAGAGAGCCTGGTTCGAGTCCAGGTTCTGTTGCAGCCGGCCACGACTGGTAGACCCATGGGGCAGCGCACAATTGGCCCAGCTTCGTCCGGGATAGGGAGGGTTTGGCTGGCAGGGATGTTCTTGTCCCATCGCGCACTAGCAACTCCTGTGGCGGGCCCGGCGCAATGCACACTGACACAGTCGTCAGGTGTGCGGTGTTTCCTCTGACACGTTGATGAAGGCTGGCTTCTGGGTTAAGCGGGCATTGTGTCAAGAAGCAGTGTAGCTTGGCTGGGTTGTGTTTTGGGGGAGAGGCATGGCTCTCGACTTTCGCCTCTCCCGAGTCCGTACGGGAGTTGCAGCGATGGGACAAGACTGTAAACTACCAATTGGATACCACTATTTACTAAAAATAGTAAAGCACCCTTTGCTGGCCTGTTCTGAGTGATCTGAAGGAGAAAATTGTGTTTGAAAAAATATAATGCTATTTTTCAAAGAACAAGTTAACTACTGACTTTCAGCATGCATATAGGGAAGGATACTCAACTTACAGTATACTGCACTGACTCAGATGACTGATTGGCTAAAATAAATGAATTATAAGATGATAGTTGAAGTTGTATTGTTGCAAATCAAATTTAATTTGTCACACGTGCCGAATACAACAGGTGAAATGCTTACTTACAAGCCCTTAACCAACAATGCAGTTAAGAAAAATACCTAAAAAAATAAGAAATAAAAGTAACAAATAATTAAAGAGCAGCAGTAAAATAACAATAGTGAGGCTATATATTGGGGGTACCAGTACAGAGTCAATGTGCGGGGGCACCGGTTAGTTGAGGTAATTGAAGTAATATGGACATGTAGAGTTATTAAAGTGACTATGCATAGATAATAAACAGAGAGTAGCAGCAGTGTAAAATGGGGGGGGGGATGCAAATAGTCTGGGTAGCCATTTGATTAGATGTTCAGGAGTCTTATGGCTTGGGGGTAGAAGCTGTTTAGAAGCCTAGACTTGGCGCTCCGGTACCGCTTTCCGTGCGGTAGCAGAGAGAACAGTCTATGACTAGGGTGGCTGGAGTCTTTGACAATTTTTAGGGCCTTCCTCTGACACCGCCTGGTATAGAGGTCCTGGATGGCAGGAAGCTTGGCCGTACGCACTACCCTTTGTAGTGCTTTGCGATCGGAGGCCGAGCAGTTGCCATACCAGGCAGTGATGCAACCAGTCAGAATGCTCTCGATGGTGCAGCTGTAGAACCTTTAGAGGATCTGAGGTCCCATGCCAAATCTTTTCAGTCTCCTGAGGGGGAATTGGTTTTGTCGTGCCCTCTTCACAACTGTCTTGGTGTGCTTGGACCATGTTAGTTTGTTGGTGATGTGGACACCAAGGATCTTGAAACTCTCAACCTGTTCCACTACAGCCCCATCGATGAGAATGGGGGCGTGCTCGGTCCTCCTTTTCCAGTAGTCCACAATCATCTCCTTTGTCCTGATCACGTTGAGGGAGAGGTTGTTGCCCTGGCATCACACGGCCAGGTCTCTGACTTTCTCCCTATAGGCTGTCTCGTCATTGTTGGTGATCAGGCCTACCACTGTTGTCATCTGTGAACTTAATGATGGTGTTGGAATTGTGCCTGGCCATGCAGTCGTGAGTGAACAGGGAGTACAGGAGGCGACTGAGTACGTACCCCTGAGGGGCCCCCGTGTTGAGGATCAGCATGGCAGATGTATTGTTACCTACCCTTATCACCTGGGGGCGGCCTGTCAGGAAGTCCAGGATCCAGTTGAAGAGGGGGGTTTTTAGTCCCAGGGTTCTTAGCTTAATGATGAGGTTTGAGGGCACAATGGTGTTGAATGCTGAGCTGTAGTCAATGAGTAGCATGCTCACATAGCTGTTCCTTTTGTCCAGGTGGGAAAGGGCAGTGTTGAGTAAAATAGAGATTGCATCCTCTGTGGATCTGTTGGGGTGGTATGCAAATTGGAGTGGGTCTAGGGTTTCTGGGATAATGGTGTTGATATGAGCCATGCCCAGCCTTTCAAAGCACTTTATGGCTACAGACGTGAGTGCTACGAGTCGGTAGTCATTTTGGCAGGTTACCTTAGTGTTCTTGGGCACAGGGACTATGGTGGTCTGCTTGAAACATATTGGTATCACAGACTCAAGACAAGGAGAGGTTGAAAATGTCAGTGAAGACACTTGCCAAGTTGGTCAGCGCATGCTTGGAGTTTACGTCTTGGTAATCCATCTGGCCCTGCGGCCTTGTGAATGTTGACCTGTTTAAAGGTCTTACTCACATCGGCTACAGAGAGCGTGATCACAGTCATCCGGAACAGCTGATGCTCTCATGCATGTTTCAGTGTTACTTTCCTCGAAGCGAGCATAGAAGTAATTTAGCTTATCTGGTAGGCTTGTGTCACTGGGTAGCTCACGGCTGTGCTTCCCTTTGTAGTCTAATAGTTTGCAAGCCCTGCCACATCCGACGAACGTTGGAGCCAGTGTAGTACAATTCAATCTTAGTCCTGTATTGACACTTTGCCTGTTTGATGGTTCGTCGGAGGGCATAGCGGGATTTCTTATAAGCTTCCGGGTTAGAGTCCCGCTCTTTGAAAGCGGCAGTTCTACCCCTCTGGTTGCACATTTAACATGCTGGTATAAATGAGGTAAAACAGATTTAAGTTTCCCTGCATTAAAGTCCCCTGCCACTAGGAGCGCTGCCTCTGAGCGTTTTCCTGTTTGCTTATGGCCGTATACAGCTCATTGAGTGCGGGCCTAGTGCCAGCATTGGTTTGTGGTGGTAAATAGACAGCTACAAAGACTATAGACGAAAACTCTTAGTGTGGTCTACAGCTTATCATGATACTCTACCTCATGCAAGCAAAACCTTGAGACGTCCTTAGATATCGTGCACCATCTGTCGTTTACAAATATACATAGACCACCACCCCTTGTCTTACCAGAGGCTGCTGTTCTATCCTGCCGATACAGTGTGTAACCCGCCAGCTGTATGTTGCTCAGACACGACTCGGTGAAACATAAGATATTACAGTTAATATCCCATTGGTAGGATGTACGTGCTTGTCGTTCGTCCACTTTAATATCTAGCGATTGTATGTTGGCCAATAGTACCTATGGCAAAGGCAGATTAGCCACTCATCGCTGGATCCATACAAGGCACCCCGATCTCCTTCCACGATTTAAATTTTTTGAATGACGGGGATGAGGGCTGGAGTAAATCCCTCTCGTCCGACTCATTAGTGCAGTCTGAGTATTGTTCATAAATTGTTGTTGATAAAAACTCATTACGGATTAACATCACAGTTGGAGAGGTACTTATCCAATAGAACAGAGTATTCTTCAATGGAAGCTTCTCAGGTATGTACAGTGCAGTATCAGGGCAGTTGCCTTGGGCCATTACTCTTCTCTATTGCAAATTACTCACATAAATGACTATGTATGCTGATTGCACAATCTACATATCAGCACCTACAGCCAATGAGCTCACTGAGAATCATAGCAAGGAGTTAGTCAGTGTCAGAATGGGAAATTAACAATAAACTGGTCTTAAAACCAAAAGCATTGTATTTGGTTCAAGTCATATTGACAAAGTTGTAGCGACATTGAGGTGAGGTATATCTGTTATAAGATCCGGTTTGGCAATGTTCAACTGTACTAGTTGTTCAGACTATTGTCCCATTTTGATTACTGTCCAGTAATAGGGTCAGGTGCAGCAAATAAAGGCTGCATATGGCCCAAAACAAAGCAGCAAGCCTTACCCTTAACTGCACACACAGAACTAACATCAAAAACATGCACGATTATCTTTCATGGTTGAGGAGAAATTGTCTACCTCGTCCAGTCTTGATGAAACATGTGTTTAAAAGTCTAACTATTTGTATAATCCAATTGCATGCACAACAAACAGACAAACAGTGGAAGTCGGAAGTTTACATACACTTAGGTTGGAGTCATTAAAACTAATTTCTCCACCACTCCACAAATGTCTTAACAAACTATAGTTTTGGCAAGTCGGTTAGGACATCTACTTTGTGCATGACAAGTAATTTTTCAATTGTTTAGACAGAATTTAACTTATAATTCACTGTATCACAATTCCAGTGGGTCAGAAGTTTACATACACTAAGTGGACTGTGCCTTTGAACATCTTGGAAAATTTCAGAAAATGTCATGGCTAGGCTAATTAACAACATTTGAGTCAATTGGAGGTGTACCTGTGGATGTATTTCAAGGTCTACCGTCAAAATCAGTGCGTCTTTGCTTGACATCATGGGAAAAATCAAAAGAAATCAGCCAAGACCTCAGAAAAAGAATTGTAGACCTCCACAATTCTGGTTCATCCATGGAGCAATTTCCAAACACCTGAAGGTACCACATTCATCTGTACAAACAATATTACCCAAGTATAAACACCATAGGACCACACAGACGTCATACCGCTCAGGAAGGAGACACGTTCTGTCTCCTAGAGATGAACGTACTTGTGCAAATCAATCCCAGAACAGCAAAGGACCTTGTGAAGATGCTGGAGGAAACAGGTACAAAAGTATTTATATCCACAGTAAAACGAGTCCTATATTGACATAACCTGAAAGGCCGCTCAGCAAGGAAGAAGCCACTGCTCCAAAATCGCTGTTATGTACGCCTCTAGGAAGAGGGAACGCAAAACCCTACTACAACTCAACTCCCCGTGGAGTGAAAGAGGTATGGGATTGTAGGTGCGAGTAAGAATGACAAAGGCAGAGAATTTACCATTTACTGGGAATTTAATCCTTCACACGGTACATTTTTTGGGGAAAAGGGGTTGAATGGAAGCAAAGAAAGTGAATGTCAAAGCCCCCTCCTACCTTACCTGCCTACCCACTACTTACCCATCTTAGCACCATCTGGTGCGCTAACCAAAATACAGGGGGTGGGCCACCCAGGTCTTACCTAGTGTATAGACAGTAAATACGACAGGTTATGTATGCCCGCAGGCCTCTTGCCTAAGCACTCCCTAGGTGCCTTCCCCTCCCCCCTGGGAACAAATGAAACAGAACACAATGTCAATAATAAAAAAAACTGCATCCTATTGACAAACAGAGGACATACTAATAAGCTCTCAGCAACAACCAACATTAGTATGTCCAATCATCTCTCTTCTGAGCAACAGAACACTGGCTTATATAGCTTCAGAAGGAGTCGGTAATTGAAGACAGCTGTTTCTGACGAGGGCAGCTCCAACCAATCAGCTGCTTGGGGGAATTTCAGGAATACATCCTGAAACGCACACATACAAAACCACAACACAAAAACTGGGGAACATAACACACCCACCATAAAATATGCAGACATAGTTTGCAATAACAAAACCTAACGCATTCCCAGTTACTAAACCCGTGATAGAGCGTCGGCAACCACAGTCACTGAACCCTTCACATAATTTATCTGTACATTGTATCCTTGTACAATCAGAGCCCACCGCATAAGGCAGCGGTTCTGATTGTACATTTGCTTCAAAAACACTAAAGGATTATGGTCCAGTACAGGCAAGGCACTGGAGCCCACATATACGTCAAAGAACTGTAAGGCTAGCAATAAAGCCAGCGTCTCTTGTTCAATGCTGGAGTACCTTGACTGACACGAGTTGAACTTACGGGAGAAGAAACTGATGGGCCGGTCCACTCCCTCTTCATCTTCCTGCAAGAGAAACGCACCCACCCCCACTATACTAGTGTCTACCTCCAACTTAAAAGGTTTGTCAAAGTTGGGGGCGGCAAGCACTGGGGCACTACAAAGTAGCGCTTTGGCAGACTCAAAAGCATAGTTACAGTCCTGGGACCACTTAAATGGTACCTTGGGACTAAGCAGAGATGTAAGGGGAGCTACTACCGTCAAGAAATGTACAATAGTACCCTACCATCCCCAGGAATCTGTGCAACTGGCGTCGAGTCGCGGGACCTTGGAAAGCAACAATTGCTTTCACTTTGCCAGTTACTGGGCGTACTTAACCTCGTCCCACTTGTTACCCTAAGTCACAGTAGCCTTCCCAAACTCACATTTGGCCAAATTGAGGGTTAAAGAAGCATTCTCAAACTACTGAAACATGCTTTAAAGTGGCGAGATGATCAGACCAAGTAGACGAATGAGTCACTACATCGTCAAGGTAAGCAGTACAATTTGGCACATCATCGAACACAATGTTAACTAGGCGCTGAAAAGTAGCAGGTGCATTACACATGCCAAAGGGCATCAGTGTATTGTATGAAGTTCTGGCGTAATGAAAGCTGAGATGTCCGAAGGACCTGCCAATAACCTTTTAGCAAATCTAACTTACTTACGCAAGCAGAACCAATTCCATTAATGCAGTCATCTAAGCGAGGTAGAGGAAAAATAATCACTTTGTAACTGCATTTACACGACGATAGTCCATACATAAGCAGGACGTACCGTCAGGCTTAGGAACAAGAATACACGGGGAACGCCAAGAGCTGTTACTGGGTTTTGCCATGTCATTCTGTAATAAATAAGCTACCTCACTTTTCATTACCTCCCCTTTCTTTGCATTAACCCGATACGGATGCTGACGTATAGGAGCAGCGAACCCAACACAGACACGTCATGTTCCAAGATGGACGTGCGACTTGGAACGTCCTGAAACATTGAGGAAACTATCAATAGGATAAGATCATTAGTTTGATCGTCATCCAAATGTTCCATTTGAGAGGGTAACTTTTCAGCATCTCTGAATTACATAAGCGTTCACACTGCTGTATCGTATGGCATAACTCCAACCCATCCTCCTTAAGGTCCCAGCCAGGCTTCAGCACCACCGCAGCCACACTGGAGACGGCAGGCTGGACCAGCTTACCTGAGGAACTGTTGGGAGAATCACCTTCTCGGGGGTGACAGACAAAAAAATGTCATGTAATTCGGGCACGATTTCGTTTTCCCCTGCCATTGTTTTTACGGGGGTAAAAACTGTCGGCATTGCAGAAGGAATACTCGGTGCATTGTCTTCTACCTCAACACTCAAATTTAACTAGACAAATCTACCACATCTCCTAGCTTGCAAGATTGTGCCCTTGTTAACACACAAGCAGGAAAAACATGGGGAAATGCTTGAACCAATTTATCATCTTTAGTTTTGATTTCTGGGTTGTCTACTACCGCTAAAACAGGAGTTGTGTTACCACCAGCAATATCGTTCCCAGTAGCAATGTGACTCCTTTTACTGGCAGTGTAGACACTACACCACGGAAACGTTCTGATACGAAGTCTGACACTAAGTGGACCCAGTGTAATGGTACAGGTACGGTTTGTCACTATCCCCTGTAATGTGACATGCGAGCCACAATACGTTTCAGGAGACCAGGGTAAAGCATCAGTAACGATTACTGACTGCGCCGCCCCGGTGTCGCAGAAGATTCGTATGGGCTTTTGATCCACTTGTTCTCCAGTTAAGGAAACACAACTGGTAGAGATAAAAGGAGCATAGACAGGATGCGGTTTCCCAAATGCTGAATCAATAACTCGGTCCAACGGATGAGCCAAAGACTTGACTAAACCCACACTTTTCATTTTAGGGGACGGTGACTGTTTCGGTTTATTTCTCAAAACCGGGCAGTCCGCAATCACGTGACCCTTTTGGTGACAGTGAAAACATTTACGGATTTCATTAAAAGGCTTAGGGTTGTCAGAGGAAAAGCGACCTGAACAAGGCACTGATGATGTAATCGTTCACCCTTCAAAACGAGGCGCACCAAAGAGTCTGTCAAAGCGAACTACAATTCTATCAGGGAGGTTGCTTTTAAAATCCTCCAACAGCATCAACTCCCGAATATCAAAGGTGTTAGCTTTGCTGGCTGAACACCTGCGATTGAACAGACTTTGTCCCTAGCAAACTGAAATGTACGGTGAGAGGGTTTTTTGTGGTTCCTGAAGCGCTGCCTATAAGTTTCAAGCTCCAAATCATAAGCCCGCAACACAGGTTTAACTGTATCATAGCGTAAACTGTCTTCCAGGGAGAGAGCAGCTACTACTTCCTGGGCTTTCCCAGACAATTTACATTGCAACAGGAGCGGCCAAACCTCAAGTGGCCAATGCAGTGCAGTGGCCACACGCTCAAACGCAGAGAAATAGGAATCAACTTCTGACTCCTGGAATGGAGGGACTAAAGCTATATTTTTACTCACATCGAAGTGGGCTTGATGATAAGCAGCTGGTGGAGTCACTGGCGCCAGCATCTAGCTCCAGTTGTCGGATCCTCACCTCCTTGTCGATTTCCATTTTCCTAATTCCTAGATCGAACGTCGTCTATCTTTTTGCTCCATTTCTAAACGGGCCAGCCTCACCTTCAGCCTAGCGGTCCTGTCTGAACTACCCGAAGCAGAAGGGTCAAATCGGGGCAATGTAAAGGGGGTACGAGCAACCCCTTCCTCCGCCCTGTCCTCCGACTTGGCATCGGAAGGTCTACACGTCTCCTCTCCTGAAGCCTCCCTCTCCTCATCTTTCAATGAGAATTCGTTCTCACCAAACCCTCCCTGACTAGCACCAAAAGCTCAGCCTTCAGGGCTTTCTCAGGGCCGAAGAGTCCATAATGGTCAGCTATAGCGAAAAAGGTCTACTTTCCGCAGCCCCACCAAACCATCAGAGGGCGCTTCAATAAACTTGGAGGGCTGAGGCAGCCATTTTGTACACTGCAGCCTACTGAACACACAAACTAAACCAGTCATCCAAACTCATTACCTACCATCACACCTCAATCACTAACCACAGAGCTCAGTGTAGCAGGGTCCGGTGGGTTTAAGGGATCCCGGATGAGCCCCCATTATGTTACGTACACCTCTAAGAGGGAATGCAACACCCTGCTACAACTCAACTCCCCGTGGAGTGGAAGAAGTATGGGACTGTAGGTGCGAGTAAGGATGACAAAAGGCAGACAATTACCGTTTACAGGAAATGTATTCCGTCACACGGTAAGTTTGGGGAAAGGGGCTGAATGGAACCAAAGCAAAGAAAGTAAATGTCAAAACCCCCTTTCCTACCTACCCACTATTTACCTATCTTAGCACCACCTGGTGCACTAACCAAAATACAGGGGGTGGTCCACCCAGGTCTTACCTAGTGTGTATAGACAGTAAATACAACAGGTTATGTATGGCCGCAGGCCTCTTGCCTAAACACTCCCTAGGTGCCTTCTTCCCCCTTGGAACAAATGAAACAGAATAACACAAACAATGTAAATACAAATAATGCATCCAATTGACAAACACGGGACATACTAATAAGCTCTCGCTCAGCAACAACCAACATGGGACATACCAATCAGCAGAAACCAACACAGGACATACTAATCATCTCTCTTCTGAGCAACAGAACACTGGCTTATATAGCTTCAGAAGCAGTCGGTAATTGAAGACAGCTGTTTCTGACGAGAGGGCGGGGTCAGCTCCAATCATCATTGGGGTCGACCAATCAGCTGCTTGGGGGAATTTCAGGAATCCATCCTGAAACACACACATACAAACAAAACCACAACACAGAAACTGGGGAACGTAACAACCGCCATAAAAAGCCAGACTACAGTTTGCAACTGCACATGGGGACAAAGATCGTACTTTTTGGAGAAATGTCCTCTGGTCTGATGAAACAAAAATAGAACTGTTTGGCCATAATGACCATCGTTATGTTTGGAGGAAAAAGGGGGAGGCTTGCAAGCCAAAGAACACCATATCAACCGTGAAGCAAGGGGGTGGCAGCATCATGTTGTGGGGGTGCTTTGCTGCAGGAGGGACTGGTGCACTTCACAAAATAGATGGCATCATGAGGCAGGAAAATAATGTGGATATATTGAAGCAACATCTCAAGACATCAATCAGGAAGTTAAAGCTTTGTCGCAAATGGGTCTTCCAAATGGATATAATGGTGATCCTAACTGACCTAAGATAGGGAATTTTTACTAGGATTAAATGTCAGGAATTGTGAAAAACTGAGTTTAAATGTATTTGGCTAAGGTGTATGTAAACGTCCGACTTCAACTGTACATACCCCACCAGACACGCCACTAGAGGTTTCTTCACGGTACCCAAAACAAAAACGAATTTAATGCGTCCATCAGGTATGTATTAAACCATGTCATCGTGGAATGCTCTGCCACCAGAGGTTATTCAGGCAAAAAGCAAGTTTTGCTTTAAAAAAACAGATAAACATCTTGTATCACAGTAACTCTCCTCTTTTTAAAGATCTAATTTAACTGTACTATATACATGTACACTCAACAAAAATATCAACGCAACATGTAAAGTGTTAGTCCCATGTTTCATGAGCTGAAATTAAAGATCCCAGATAGATTTTTCTCCATACGCACAAAAGCTTATTTCTCTCAACTTTTGTGCACAAATTTGTTTACATCCCTGTTAGTGAGCATTTCTCCTTTACCAAGATAATCCATCCACCTGATAGGTGTGGCATATCAATAACCTGATTAAACAGCATGATAATTACACAGGTGCACCTTGTGCTGGGGACAATAAAACCACTCTAAAATGTGCAGTTCTGTCACACAACACAATGCCGCATATGTCTCAAGTTTTGAGGGAGAGTGCAATTGGTATGCTGACTGCAAGAATGTCCATCGGAGCTGTTGCCAGAGAATTGAATGTTCATTTATCTACCATAAGCCACCTCCAAAGTCGGTTTTAGAGAATTTGGCAGTACGTACAACAGGCCTCAACCGCAGACCACGTGTAACCACGCCAGCCCAGGACCTCCACATCTGGCTTCTTCACCTGCGGGATCGTCTGAGACCAGCCACCCGGACAGCTGATGAATCTGTGGGTTTGCACAACTGAAGAATTTCTGCACAAACTGTCGGAAACCGTCTCAGGGAAGCTAATCTGCGTGTTCGTTGTCCTCACCAGGGTACTGGAGAAGTGTGCTCTTCACAGATGATTCCCGGTTTCAACTGTACCGGGCAGATGGCTGACAATGAACGTCGTGTGGGTGTGCGGATTGCTGATGTCAATGTTGTGAACAGAGTGCCCCATGGTGGCACTGGGGTTACGGAATGGGCAGGCATAAGCTACGGACAATGAACGCAATTACAATTTAGCGATGGCAATTTGAATGCACAGAGATACCGTGATGAGATCCAGAGGCCCGTTGTCATGCCATTCATTCACTGCCATTACCTTGTTTCAGCATGATAATGCACGGCCCCATGTCACAAAGATCTGTACACAATTCCTGGAAGTTGAAAATGTCCCAGTTCTTCCATGGCCAGGAAGAGTATCTGCACGTGTAGCTAATGGGGATCCTAATAAACTAAACTATTCACACAGAGCCATCTCCATGTTTGTGATGCTCTGAATCGACGTGTACGACAGCGTGTTTCAGTTCCCGCCAATATCCAGCAACTTCGCACAGCCATTGAAGAAGAGTGGGACAACATTCCACAGGCCTCAATGAACAGCCTGATCAACTTTATGTAACGGAGATGTGTCGTGCTGCATGAGGCAAATGGTGGTCACACCAGATACTGACTGGTTTTCTGATCCATGCCCCTACCTTTTTTAAAAAAAGGTATCTGTGACCAACAGATGCATATCTGTATTCCCAGTCATGTGAAATCCATAGATAAAGGCCTAATGAATATATTTAAAATCACTGATTTCCTGTAACTCAGTAAAATCTTTAAAATTGTTGCTTGTTATGTTTATATTTTTGTTCAGTGTATATGAATATTGTTAAAATAGTATTTTTGTTGTCTCTTGGTGTCTTACCAATATAACTTTTATTTAGAATTTAATGTAATATCTTATGTAGTTCTTGTTCTGTACTTTGTCATGTAACTGTACATTTTATGTGGACCCCAGGAAGAGTATCTGCACGTGTAGCTAATGGGGATCCTAATAAACTAAACTATTCACACAGAGCCATCTCCAACCCCCAAGCTTCTAAAGAAAACCTTGCAGCAGCCTGGGACCCTTGTCACCTATCAGATCGAGGAGGGCCTCCCCATGAAGAGAGCCGATAACCTGGGAACAGACAGTAACTCCAGCCCCCTGCCTGAGAGGGCCTCCAGTGGTTCTACTGATAGAGACCTGGGAGAGGGCCTTCAGAGGGAAAGCCAGGCTGTTAAACCTGCGGACAGGTGAGGTTTATTATTTTATTGAATATCAACCATAACTGCCATTTTGGATGTGGAAAAACTGTACTACAGCAGACTGATTCCTAATTGATTACTGTCTATCTCTTGTGTAGATCAAACATATAGAACTCTATTATCTGTGATAGATACACTTCTAAGATGTCTGGATGCCTCTGTACAGACTACAGACAGGCTGATGACTAAGCTTGAAAGAAAATAGTGTGTCTTTCTGTCCGAGGACATTCTGCATTCTTCATGATGTCACTCCTTTACAGGAAGGCCTATAGGAGAATAAAAATATCACAGAGTTCGAGTTCTAACCTATCCCAAACTTACTTTTGAGACTGGCAAAATGTGTCTCAAGCTTGTATTGATCATGAGTAAAAGTGTTGCAAAAGTGACACGGGTATAGCAGCATTACTATAGCAGCAATCTTCTAAGATGCGCAGCATAACTGCAGTAAAGACGTCCTGGAATGCAACCAGTGACGCAAAGGGTGGTGCTATCATCTCGAGCATCCTCCGTTCACTATTCAAACCCGATTCCAACAGCCGGCCAGTTCACTTGCGGCAAATTGCCGGTGAACAGACCATCAGAAAGGAATTGATTCGTGTGCGGCAGAAGTCTTCACTGACCATGGTTGCGTGAGAAAATTGTGGGCCCTTTTTCAATTTGCGAAAAGGTAAAGAATAGCATTAAATAACTCTTAGGCGATAACTTTGCTTGAACAACTTACTTTCTGTGACTTCATTGTCTAGTGCAGGTATTCCCAAACTGGGGTACACGCAATGCCGTCGGGGGTATACATATAGGTGAGGGTTTTTTTCTCGCCTGAGTAGCCTCGATTCACTGTCAAAAATAAAATTAAACTATCTAGTGTAACAGCACAATGTCAAATACAGGTAGCCTAGTCAAATAATTAACATCCACTCACATTAACCGTTACTCTCTCGTGGGAATTCCACTAACGGTCCGTATGTAGCCAAATGTAGCTGCTGCTCGTTTTAGTATCGGTACTAATGGCGCAAAAGCCATGACAGGGAGACATAGTGGAGTGGTATCGCGTGTGCAAGCAGTTGCTCCCAAGCCACTTGGGACACTGCAGCATCCACCGAGAGGCTCGTGCTACCAAGGGAATGCCTGACAGCTTGAAAGATGTTTTGGAAACTACAGTGAAAATTGTTAACTTTGTTAAAGCAAGGCCCCTGAAATACGTGTATTTCTGCATTATGCAATGATATGGGCAGCGACCATGTAACGCTTTTACAACATACAGAAGTGCGCTGGTTATCAAGGGGCAAAGTATTGACAATTTTTTTTAAATTGAGAGACGAGCTTAAAGTTTTCTTTACTGACCATCATTTTCACTTGGCTGACCGCTTGCATGATGACGTGTTTCTCACATCACTGGCCTATCTGGGTGATGTTTTTTCTCGCCTGAATGATCTGAATCTAGGATTACAGGGACTTTCCGCAACTATATTCAATGTGTGGCACAAAATTGAGGATATGATTAAGAAGTTGGAGCTCTTCTCTGTCTGCATTAACAAGGACAACACACAGGTCTTTCCATCATTGCATGATTTTTTTTGTGTGCAAATAAACTCAAACTTACGGACAATGTCAAATGTGATATAGCGAAGCACCTGAGCACTTTCCCAAAATGGATGACACAAACAACTGAATTCATTATCCCTTCCATGCCCTGCCTACAGTCCACTTACTGATATCTGAACAAGTGAGCCTCATTGAAATTGCAACAAGTGGTTATGTGAAAATAGAATTGAATCAAAAGCCACTGCCAGATTTCTGGATAGGGCTGCGCTCAGAGTATCCTGCCTTGGCAAATTGCGCTGTTAAGACACGAATGCCCTTCGCAACCACGTACCTTTGTGAGAGTGGATTCTCGGCCCTCACTAGCATGAAAACGAAATACAGGCACAGGCTGTGTGTGGAAAATGATTTAAAACAGACTCTCCAATACAACCCAACATTGCAGAGTTATGTGCATCCTTTCAAGCACACCCTTCTCATTAACCTGTGGTGAGTTACTCACAATTTTCGATGAACAAATAAGGTTTTATATGTAAGATGGTTAAATAAAGAGCAACATTATAGATTATTTGTCACGTCCTGACCACTAAAGGGGATATTTGTTCTTGTAGTTTGGTCAGGACGTGGCAGGGGGTATTTTGTTTTATGTGGTTCAGGGTGTGTTTGTGTATGTCTTCATGTAGAGGGGGTATTTGGTTTATATGGTTCGGGCTATGTATTTAGGTAGAGGGGTATTTGATTTATTAGTCCAGGGTTTTGGTTATTGTTCTATGTTAGTTTTTCTATGTTCTGTCTAGGTGTTTGTATTTCTATGTTTTGGTAATGGGATTGGGGCCTTCAATTGGAGGCAGCTGTCTATCGTTGCCTCTGATTGAAGGTCCTATATTTAGGAGTGTTTTTGTCATGGGATTTTGTGGGAGATTGTTGCTGTGTATAGCTTTGTGCCTTACTGGCCTGTGCTTTGTCGTCGTGGTTTCCTTGTATACGTTTTGGTTTTCCTTCTTTGTCCGATGAGTATACATTTTCCCGCTGCGTCTTGGTCTAAACCCTACGACACCCGTGACATTATTATTTGTGCCCTGGTCCTATAAGAGCTCTTTGACACTTCCCACGAGCCAGGTTGTGACAAACACACACTTATTCTTATGTTTAATAAATATATCGTATAGCGTGTGTGTGTGGCAGGCGTACAAGGATGGCAAAAAACAAAATTTGAGAGTGCGCTGACCCTGGTGCTAGAGGGGCTACACAGCTGGAGGTTGAATGTTTGAAGGGGTACGGGACAATAAAAGGTTTAGGAACCACTGGTCTAGTGAGTCTAATGCAAGGCTGTTGAGTGAATTGTTTTATCATTAGGCTTGACACAGAGAGCCCCCTTATTGTCAGAATCAATCTCTGCTCCTAAAGGGTATTATTGGTGTGTGTGTGTGTGTGTGTGTGTGTGTGTGTGCGTACGTGTGTAAGCGTGTGGATGTCACTGACACTGTGTGAGAGAGGAAATGGGTTGGTTGGTTGGGTGGGTGGGGTGGGGTGGGGGGGGGGGGGGGGCAGACCTGGATAGTCTGGCTGTCATGTTGTGTCTATGGTGCTCTGAGGGGTCTGGAACTTGTCCCAGTGACTTTTCCCAGGTTATAGTCTACTCAACTTCCATGTCTGAGGCGTGATAGTGCTGTGATTTAATACATGGGTTGGTGTGTGTGTGTGTGTGCAGTGGTGAATTTAGTGATAAGTCCCAGGCATAGACCATTTTGAGGCACTGCCCTTGTCTGTTTAACACAATCAAGCCTACTTAACAGGCCCGGTTCCATGAGGGGGCAAAAGGGGGCTTGTGCCCCCTCGGTTTTAGTTTTATGTCTATATATAAGAATATCAATAAAGTTCACATGATTGTGTGACAGGTTTGCGCAAAATCTTTATCTCCGCTGCATTGTGTCATGATAATAAACAGAGTGCTGGCTCTACGGGGTGGCAAAGCCGAGCATGGACCCCCCCCCCCAGATAGAATTTGTGCCTCCCCCCAGTTTTGTTTCCCCATAAACAAAATAAATAGTATATGAATTAACCTGCCCGGTTTTGCCAATGTAGCGCTGCCAGGCCTGCCAGTAACACAGACCAGGACAGAGGCTATATGCCAGGTGAGGGAGGGGAGATGTAATATTTAGTAGTTAAAATGCATTCTGATTGGGCAATTACCTTGTTTAGGAAGCTCATGGGATCTCAGGGCAGATTTTTTTTTGACAGAGAGGGGAAAATGTTGTTCACTTTTGCAGACAGCTACAGCTAATAATAGGCTAGCTAGTGGTTACTAGCTTCGTTAGGTTTTGGTAGTTGCGCGCTGAACAATTATAGCTAGTTGGCTAAGCTTTGATCAGCCGAAAATAGGTGGCACCGCCAAGAGCAAAAAAATACTGAGGACCACCATGTCAAGAGCGATGCCAAGCTCAGCGACCAGCCTGCAACAGCCACAACCACTGAGGTTGAGGAGCCTAGCATCAAATGTAACAACCGCCCATCCCCCACTCCGCCTGCTGACCAACAAGATCGAAAAGAGCCAGGGCCTAGCACCAGCAGCATGAGGGTAACATCACAGCAAGCACCTGCACCTCTGTTACCCTTAGCCACTAGCACCTGACGACCTGCTATCTAACCAAAACTGAACCAGTGGAAGCAGAGTTTATTGCAAACTGAAATTGCAACCACAGCCAGCAACAACAAATGGACCCCACTCAGTGTTCTTCAGAGATACAGCGTATTCTGTGAACACAGACTCTGAACACAGAGCATGTTACATCATCGAAAAGCCTAGCTTGTCCAGCTGCCAGGAAGGAGAACGGAATCAGAAACTTTTCATGAGGTTTAACAGAGCATTTAGGAGGCTGCAACTCCTCTAAATGGTAAACTACAACCTTTATGGCCCTGGCCGCTGTGCCAGAATAATTTATTCATTGGTTTTCCCTCATGTAACCCTACTGGTTGTTCTGCAGTTTTTTTTAATGTTATGTGTAGTTTAGGTCGAGAGCCATGTGTCCTCCGAAACACAACCCTGCCAAGCCACACTGCTTCTTGATACACTGCTCACTTAACCCGGAGGCCAGCCGCACCAATGTGTCGGACGAAACACCTTATAACTGGCAACTGAAGTCAACGTACATGCGCCCAGCCCACCAAAAGGAGTTGCTAGAGTGTGATGGGACAAGGACATCCCGGCCGGCCAAGCCCTCCACTAACTCAGACGACGCTGGGCCAATTGTGCACCGCCTCATGGGTCTCCTAGTCGCGGCCGTCTGCGACACAGCATGGGATCGAACCCGGTTCTGATGCTGTGCCTTAGACAGCTGCGCCACTCAGGAGGCTCCTTCAGTGCATCTTTTAGATTGATCTGCGATTCTTAATGTCATTAGGCTACTTGCTTTTGTGGGTGGAATTGCTATTGATAGATATACAGCTTTGTTTGTTATTTTATGGGTATAGGGACAATGACCAATGTAGCTTAATTGGTTGTGCTCTGAGGTGAGCCCTGGAGCAGTGCTCCTGTTGTCCTGGCTGTCCACTCCGGTGGTGCTGAAATTTGCAGCACCACAAATGTTATCCTTTCATCACGCTGACTGGCGGGTAGCCTTCTGTCCACGGTCCTGAATCGATGGTTACGGTGTGTGCTGTTTTAATGAGCGCATCTTGGGCTAACAGTCTTCGTGGGGCTTCTCTTCAACATCGCTTGCTTTCTTGTGTGTAAAATGACAGTTGTTGTGTATATGCCTGCATTTCAGTGGGCCTCATTTTTATGTCGCAGTAGTAAGACCAATACCGCGTGTAGTCTACTAAAGGAAGTAGGCAAACGTTTACGCTATCATTCATTTGCATGATGTCAATAATATGAAAACGCCCCCTCCCTGCTCTCTTGCTATAGCATTTGTGTGTGTGAAACAAATTTGATAGCCACGTATTGCATTTTGGATCTACTTGTATGTCGTAGGGGAGCGCGTATCTTTCTGTGTTGTTCTATAAAACGACGGTTGTTGATGTGTACGGCTACATTTCAGATATTTTTGTACATTTGAGCGATCTAGCTCGTTTTATTAGGGCTCTAAAGCAATACTAGTGTGTTTGTGTGTAGAGGGACTATGGAAAGCCACCGGGCCAGTTAGGTATGACTCCTTTGGGTTTCCATAAAAAGCGGGAAAAAACATTTCTCATCTCTGGTAGGCTAAGTGAATAACATCATACGTCTCCACCTGTAATATTTTATTTTGATTTGTAAAGGCAGGGTCACTTTTACAGTTGAAGCTGCTTCACTCAACTCTGCCTCATACCCACCACTAGTGAGATTAGTTAGCTTCTTAGCTAGCTGTAAAAAGCATTAGTGTTATTAGCCTCAGCCTATTTAGCGAGCTCGAACCAGCTAATCTGCCACTGCCACAATGGATATCAGAAATTGGCTTCGCGAAAGTACCTAAACAAAGCCAAAGGAGAAGGCGACACCTAGCTACTGTGTCAGTGGTTGTTAAAAGTTGTGACAGCATTGTGAAGTTCCTCTCTGACATCAAATGCACGTGTTCGTACAACACAGTAAGACTGAAGGCTGCTGAAGGCGGTGACGGTTCCCGATTTTCACAGCCACCATGGTGCCCAGAAACCTCAGTCTTCTCGATCCTCCAAACAACAAATTACTCCAGGCAAAAACAACGGATCTTTACACCCAAGACATAAGACTCCTGGACATCTAATCAAATGGCTACCCAGACTGTTTGCATTGCCCCCCCCCTTTTACGCTGCTGCTACTCTCTGTTTATTATCTATGCAGAGTCACTTTAGTACATGTACATGATACCTCAATTACCTCGACTAACCAGTGCTCCCGCACACTTGACTCTATTCCCGGTACCCCTTGTATATAGCCTCGCTATTGTCATTTTACTGTTGCTCTTTAATTATTTGTTACTTTTATTTCTTTTATTACATTTTTTTTCTTAAAATTGCATTGTTTATGGGCTTGTAAGTAAGCATTTCACTGTAATGTCTACACCTGTTGTATTTGGCGCATGTGACAAAGCCATTCGGACACAGCGCAGTGCCAGTGGCACTGACACACCACCAGTCGGACGTTTACATACACTTAGGTTGGAGTCATTAAAACTAGTTTTTCAATCACTCCACAAATGTCTTGTTAACAAACTATAGTATTTGCAAGTCGGTTAGGACATCTACTTTGTGCATGACACAAGTCTGGTTCATCCTTGGGAGCAATTTCCAAATGCCTGAAGGTACCACGTTCATCTGTACGAACAATAGTACGCAAGTATAAACACCACGCAGCCATCATACCACTCAGGAAGGAGTCTCCTAGAGATGAACGTACTTTGGAATGAAAAGTGCAAATCAATCCCAGAACAACAGCAAAAGACCTTGTGAAGATGCTGGAGGAAACGGGTACAAAAGTATCTATATCCACAGTAAAACGAGTCCTATATCGACATAACCTGAAAGGCCGCTCTGCAAGGAAGAAGCCACTGCTCCAAAACCGCCATAAAAAAGCCAGACTACGGTTTGCAACTGCAAATGGGGACAAAGATCGTACTTTTTGGAGAAATGTCCTCTGGTCTGATTAAATAAAAATAGAACTGTTTGGCCATAATGACCATCGTTATTTTCAGAGGAAAAATGGGGACGCTTGCAAGCTGAAGAACACCATATCAACCGTGAAGCACGGGGGTGGCAGCATCATGTTGTGTGGGTGCTTTGCTGCAGGAGGGACTGATGCACTTCACAAAATAGATGGCATCATGAGGCAGGAAAATGATGTGGATATATTGAAGCAACATCTCAAGACATCAGTCTGGAAGTTAAAGCTTGGTCGCAAATGGGTCTTCCAAATGGACAATGACCCCAAGCATACTTCCAAAATGGCTTAAGGACAACAAAGTCAAGGTATTGGAGTGGCCATCACAAAGCCCTGACCTCAATCCTATAGAACATTTTTGGGCAGAACTGAAAAAGCGTGTGCAAGCAAGGAGGCCTACAAACCTGACTCAGTTACACCAGCTCTGTCAGGAGGAATGGGCCAAAATTCACCCAACTTATTGTGGGAAGCTTGTGGAAGGCTACCCAAAACGTTTGACCCAAGTTAAACAATTTAAAGGCAATGCTACCAAATACTAATTGAGTGTATGTAAACTTCTGACCCACTGGGAATGTGATGAAAGAAATAAAAGCTGAAATAAATCATTCTCTCTACTATTATTCTGACATTTCACATTCTTAAAATAAAGTGGTGATCCTAACTGACCTAAGATAGGGAATTTTTACTAGGATTAAATGTCAGGAATTGTGAAAAACTGAGTTTAAATGTGTTTGGCTAAGGGGTATGTAAACTTTCGATTTCAACTGTAAGTACAAATCTCCAGCAATGTGGTGGATAGTACAGTAGGCCAGCAGGACAGAGGAGAAAAGATTGAGTGTAAAAGACTGTTCTCGGATGCTGTCATTGGTGAAATATCCGAATGATTCAGCGAACGTAACAGCCAATTTGTGAAGGCCCTGTGTGCCCTTGACCCAGAGAACCATGACTTTCTTATTGTAAATAAAGGTGAAACTACTGCTAGATCGAAGCAAAACTGATTTGGTGGAAGCTGAGTTTAATGTCACTTGCCCGCTCCGGCTCCAATGAGGACAAATGGACCCCACTTGATATCCAGCAACGATTCTCTTGGCCCCTCTCCACTATGCTGACTGTGCTTACTGCACTGGAAACATGGATTGACTTTGGGGTGTGCAACTCAATATTAGGTGTTCCTCATAGAAATGGATACGTGGTTGGAAATGGAACTGTACATATTGGAAACGTGTTTGGGGTAGGCTGGCATTGCTTAGTTGATTAAGTCGGTCGAATTTGATCCACAGAAGTGTTGCTGTACTCATGAGCGGCATGGTTTTTCCATGCTTGAAGCGAGCCTATAGGCCTATTTGTTTGGCAAGACAACATCTCGCTGTAGTAGGCTGTGTTTGTTATTTGGATCTCCATTTGCCTTTTGTTTACTGCGTTTGTTTATTGTTAATGTAACAAGCCTAAATATAGATTGTGTCATGCTGTCACGTCCTGGCCAGTATATAAGGTTAATTGTTTTGTAGTTTGGTCAGGGCGTGACAGAGGGTATTTGTTTTATGTGGTTCAGGGAGGTGTGTTTGATTAAGGGTGTTTGATTTAGTATTTCCGGGGTTTTGGTTTATAGTCTGTTTATGTATTTCTATGTCTAGTCTGGTGAGTGTGTTTCTATGTTGGTTAATTGGGATTGGGACTCTCAGTTGAAGGCAGGTGTTGTCTATCTGCCTTTGATTGAGAGTCTCATATATAAGGGTGTGTCTGTGTTTGTGATTTGTGGGTGATTGTTCTGTGTAAAGCACTATGCTTTGACAGACTGTTAGTTGTTCATTCTCGTGGTTTGTTATTTTGTATTCATTTTGGAAAGTTAATAAATCTCAAAATGAGCATACACGTACCTGCTGCATTTTGGTCCTCTTTCACCGACGATAACCGTGACACATGCGATCTGATATTTTGTTGACTAGGCCTCATTGGTAGGGATGGGCATTTTAAATGTTTTGATTGTTCGAGTACTCCCTCCCCCCCAAAAAAATATATTTTTAGAAGACAAGCCCACACTGGAATTTTTATTTATTTATCTTTCTACAATGTAGAAAATAGTAAAGATTAAGATAAACCCTTGAATGAGTAAGTGTGTCCAAACTTTTGGCTGGTACTGTACGTACACCAAGGTCAATCACTAGCAGTATTACAATAACAAATAACGCGTGGATACAGTTCATGGGACAAGCAACATTTCATACAGTTCAGAGTAACTAGGGTGGTGTGTTAACTGTGCTGCTGTGTTAGTGTGCCAGTTGGCTCCAACAGCATGCCTTCTCTCCCCAGTACCCCTATTAATCCTTATTATGTCCAGGCAGGGTGATGAAAAGGCCTTATTCTGAGCTAAACCACAAACATGAACAGCGTTTGTTGACAGCAAAGAATACTATGTGAATGGAGACAAGATTAAAAGACTTGACCTTTTATCACGTTTCAGGGAAGACCCGGACGAAGACTGTGCCGAGGTAACAAAAGTTTATTACTAGAACAGGGGGCAGGAAAAACGACAGGTCAAGGGCAGGCAGAGGTCTTTTTTTACCTTTATTTTACCAGGTTATGCTACACTCTAAAAAGAAAAGCTTCCTGGAGTATCCTTTAGGGGTTCTTCAAATTGAAACTGTGGGTGAACCCTTATAGGTTCTTCAAAGAACCCCTTTTAATGCATCCTCAAAGAACCTTTTGAAGAACCTTTTGGGGTACATTTTTGAACTACCCCCCCTGTTAATATTATTAATAATATGCATAACAATAACAACAACACAATATTTTGTACCTTGGTTTTTGTGGTAAATATGAATTTAAAAAACTGTTTTGATAATGGTTTTCATACACATACCTTGTCCATAATGTAGAGGCCTATTGAATATTCATTAAAGAGGAAGGAAGGAGGATGGTAAATGTGATCTGCATAACATACCAATACCAATTGACATACCTTTGAATGCCTCATCTGTATCCCTACAGACACAAACTTTAGCAGTTCAGTCATCTGCATCAAATACAGCTCTTTGTTTATTGATATTCATTGAATTGTGTCCATTTTCTGTTTTAGAACAATTTGCACAAATATGAAAAGATAGACGGTATCATCATAAAACAATATCAATTTAGATCATACAAGGGACAAACCTTACCTTGAATTGAGTTGATATTTACATTTTTCAGGTAAGTGACTGCACCTGCTGTCTTTTCAAATTCAAATCCCAGTGGGCAGTTCGGTTCCTGCAAGAACCCCCACCAACTAAGGAGGTTCTTCAATGAACCCCTATAGGGTTCTTGGAAGAACCTTTTGGGGGCAATTTTCAGTGCCAATAACCCTAAGTTGAACCCCGAATGTTTAGTGCATGTAGTTAAAACCTCTCATTCTCTCAAACAGAATTAGTGAACATAAAAGTTAAACCAGGAGAAACGACACAGATTGTCCAGTCGCAGTACATTTTAATGACCTAAAACATGACATTTCTACCTTTTTATAAAATTTTGTGGCATAGAGAAAGTCAAGATATCAGACAGGGGAGGTGATATTAATAATACTCTGAGCAAAAGAGAATGTTTTGGGATTTTCACCCTCCAGACATTATTCCCTAAAGGACTTAATGATGAAATGCCTATGTATATGTTATGTTGTAAATGTGAACATGGATTATGGCCCATTTCTTTTCTTGCGCTGTACCCATTGTATTATGAAAACTTGCTTGGTATGTCGATGTCCTCATTGTGGTTTTACAGACATGTTTAATACGTTTAATGTACACACTTTATTCGAATATTTATGAAATGCATATTGTTATATTTGGTAGCGCTTATTTGTTTTCCCTCGACTCCAACCCCATTCGATGCGTGGAACGGATGTGGGTGGGGCTAGGTCTACATAAGGGTGCTATTTAAAAAAAATCACAAAAGCTCTGACCAAGGCCGTGAGGACGATACGTAAAGCTTGTTAAAGAGCAGTGTTACTATCAAGAACACTGTGCGGATTTCTTCTTTTTTCTCATTTTACTCATTGAGATTAAAAATATTTTTTCAAAAATAGCAGCACACTGTTTCAAACATTTACAACATAAAACACAATTGCACTACAGTTTAAAAACATCCGTTGGCATATTGAACACGCACATAGGTTTTGTGTGGAGTGGTTTAACTAGGGGTCAAAACATTGATGGCCCCCCAATACATTTTCCACCATAGATTTTTCCCTAGCTTTAAAACCATTCAAGGAGACAAGCTCCTGTAGTCTCAAGTCAAGGAGAATTACAGTCCTGTGAGTGTAGGTGATATTTGTCATTAGTCTGCTTGACAATGTACCGTATGTACACAGGTAAAATGGGAGCTTTATAAATAAAAATGCACCAATGACTTAGTCTCCAAAGATCTAAGGAAGGCCAGCTCACTCTCATATAGAAGGTACAGTGATGGGTGAGAGTTTTGGAGATGGTTTATTTATGTTTGAGCGCTTTAGAATTTGTAACAAACCTCAGAGCCCCATGGTACACAGTGTCCAGCATACAAAATGACACCACAGGTGCATATATATACAATGTGTCACCATAGTCAATTACAGGCAAGAAGGTAGCGGAAACGAATCTCTTTCTCGCTTTAACGATGGTGGTCATCCATGGGAAACTGGTGACGTAATCAGATTCGCTGTGCATGAGCGACAGACTTATCTAGCACAGCAGCGGGAGACTTTATGAGATGTAGGTTCGTCGGTACCAGGTCTGTACACAGCAGATACATATTTTGTTATAGCAAGAGAAGGAACGGCTTTCTACTGTGATAAATAGCTATTGGCAGTCTATCGGCAGTCAGATTCTTGGTGTGTTTCATGCTTAAAGTTAGTAATTTCCACTTTAAAATGTCACACCTAATTTGCACTAACAAAAGATGTATCGACAAAATATCCATTAATTATAATCCACATAACAATTCATATTTCCTGTTGCTGCAGGATTTTTTTTCCTACTGTTAAGCTGTTAAAAGCGTTGAGCCAGTAACTGAAAGGTCTCTGGTTTGAATCCCAGAGCTGACTTTGTGAAACATCTGTCTATGTACCCTTGAGCAAGGCACTTAACCGCAGTCGCTCTGGATAAGAGCTAAATGACACGTGTGAAACTGTCTCAAATTAAGATACTGCATCTGCACATGCGGTGTGCCTGTCTCATTTAACAAGGAGCCCAGTCATTGGATTCTTTGGGTATGTAGACTGTTGGTATGTGAGGGGCTTTTTGCAAAAAGAATTGCACCAGGCATCGGAATTCAGTTCACAGTTGTGAACATACGGTTAATTTATCCCTTCAGTACCATGAGTGCTATTATGTGGAATGAAGCTCCGCTGTGGGGCCTAAACACAATTCCCAGTCAAGCTCCCTGCCTCCACCACAAGGCCTATAAGAGCTCAGATACACCTGTAGGATTGTCAAACGTTTGCCTGCCAACATTACTCAGGACCTCTGAACAGAGTGTTGGCAGTCAATCTCTTTTGTGTACACACAGCAAAGACCTTGAAGTTGTCAGCCATTCAGCCTTGTTACAAATACTCCAAACCAGAAGGTGGCAGTAGCGTTGTTTGGCAATGCATTTCCATGTATGGTGCTTTATGGTCTAGTCAGTGCCAGCTAGCTAATGTTGCTATTGTTGTAGAAAGCCCTTGTTAATACTAACCAGATGGCCACAGGTATAGGCGGGTTAGCTGACAACGCCACGAAAATGATGTGCACGCTTCAATTGGATAGAAGTCTGTGTCACTATAGCTGACCAACAACTGTAACAATGCATCTGTAACAAGTGCTCATTGTGCAAATGTATTTGTTTTCAATAAACATTGGAGAAGAAATATAGTTTACATGTTGTCAACAATCTAAGCTAACCCCATCTGTTCTGCCCCATAGTTGGTGTTGTTGCTAAATAACCAACCTGTCTATATAACTAGCTAGCAGGATGATGTTAGAAATCATTTAATTCACTCTCCAAAATCGCATACAGACCATAGATCATTTTTTTGGTAGCTGGCTAACGTTATCTAAATGGTTAGCATGATATGCTAGCTAGCTGTTGCGCTAGCTAGGTAAAGTAAAGACACTGCATTGACTCTCAGCAGTCAGCTACAGGAGCTGCTTCATGAAAACAAATTAATTGTGATTTAATTATGTTACTAACTACAGTGGCTAGATAGCTAGCTTAGTAAAGCATTTAGTGTTGTTTGCATTGTCCTGCACTTTACCACCCCATTTGTTTAATATGAAGTGTGTGTAACTGCCTTGCTCAGTTAGCAAGCTAACATTAGCTAGCTCACTAATAAGCTAGTGCACATTATCAAACCTAACAAAAAAAATCTTTCTTCAAGCACAAAACTCCTTAGCTAGACGTAAAAGATGTAAAGACTTGCTTAAGAAAAAAAAGTGTTATGCAACTTTATTGTTTTAATTAGATCAATTCTGATGAAAAGGTGGTGGATTAGACCAGAAAAAATGCCCTCTTTTTCTTGCCACTCCTGTCAGCTCCCCCACGTGGAGGATTCGTGGCCACTCAAGGACATTGAGACTTGTCCCAAAGCAACTCCTGCTTTATCTTGGCTGTGTGCTTAGGGTCGTTGTCCTGTTGGCTCTGGAGCAGGTTTTCATCAATGATCTCTCTGCACTTTGCTCCGTTCATTTTTGCCTCAATCCTGACTAGTCTCCCAGACCCTGCAGCTTCCACCACAATGCTTCACTGTAGGGATGGTGCCAGGTTTCCTTCAGACGTGACACTTGGCATTCAGGAAAAACAGTTCAATCTTGGTTTCCTCAGACCAGAGAGTCTTGTTTCTCATGGTCTAAGAGTCTTTAGGTTCCTTTTGGCAAACTCCAAGCGGGCTGTCGTGGGCCATTTACTGAGGAGTGGCTTCCGTCTGGCCACTCTACCATAAAGGCCTAATTGGTAGAGTGCTGCAGAGATGGTTGTCCTTCTGGAAGTTTCTCACATCTCCACAGAGGAACTCTAGAGCTCTGTCAGTGACCATCAGGTTCTTGGTCACCTCCCTGACCAAGGTCCTTCTCCTCCGATTGCTCAGTTTGGTCGGGCGGCCAGCTCTAGGAAGAGTCTTGGTGGTTCCAAACTTCTTTCATTTAAGAATGATGGAGGCCACTGTGTTTTTGGGGACCTTCAATGCTGCAGAAATGTTTTGGTACCCTTCCCCAGATCTGTAACTCGACACAATCCTGTCTCGAAGCTCTGCAGACAATTCCTTCAACCTCATGGCTTGGTTTTTGCTCTGACTTGCACTGTCAACTGTGGGACCTTATATAGACAGGTGTGTGCCTTTTTCCAAGTCATGTCCAATCAATTGAATTTACCACAGGTGGACTCCAATCAAGTTGTAGAAACATCTCAAGGATGGTCAATAGAAACAGGATGGACCTGAGCTCAATTTCGAGTCTCATAGCATAGAATCTGAATACTTATGTAAATAAGGCAGCAAATGTATAAAAAAATCCACAAACCGGTTTTCACTTTTTCATTATGGGGTATTGTGCGTAGATTGCTGAGGAAATTGTTTTATTTAATCCATCTAAGAATAAGGCTGTAACTTTTTTTGAAAAAGTCAAGGGGTCTGAATACTTTCCGAAGGCACTGTACTGTATCTTTAAGATATTTGCAAATGTTCCTCCCATATAAGGAAAGTTCCCAGAAGTAACAACTAAAGGTAGACTTATCAATTAGTTAGTGTTTTATCAATTTCTGTTTATTAATTAGTAAGTGATTAAAACGTATAATTCTGTTACCAAATCGGTAACAGAATTACCTAAAATCTCTAACGGAATTGCTGCAATTGATTTGGCTACAATGGGAAATCTTAGTAGTCACAAACCACAGTTACGTCACGGGCTACTGTCCTCCCTTCCTCTGGCATACTGTTATGTTCAGCTCGTAACTGTTTTCTTTTCTGTCATCTGGTGGTCAAAGCTAGTGTGAAAACAGTCTCTCTCTCTCTCTCTCTCTTTCTTTCCAGCTACTGTTACCTCTCCCAGCTCTTACTGACACCTACCCATGAGCCCCCTCTCTTTCCATTTACTGTAGCCAGGATCCACACCCACTGAGCACCGACCAACACTGGATGTCCATGGACGTTGAAAAGTAGTTGAAATTTGGTCAGTCCGCTCTGGCCTTGATTTCAATGTCCCCAGGTGTAATTTTTTGGGTCGGTCCAGACCAGCCTTGATTTCAACGTCTACAGATGTTTCACAAGTTTGGACCTCAAAGTACATCACAGTACAGTGAGGCACAGTAGAGTACAGAAAAGTAGAGTATAGTTCAGTACAATAGAGTAGAGTACAGAAAAGTAGAGTATAGTTCAGCACAGGACAGTAGAGCACACTGGCGTAGCGTACAGTATAATGTACTGTACTATACTGTAATCTATTGTACTCTACCGTGATGTGCTCTACTCTACTGTGCTTTACTGTGCTGTACTGTGATGTCCAAACTTGTGAAACATAGACAACTATGATTGGTTTCAGATTTTGTCCAGACCAACCAAATTTGGTCTTGTTTGGGTGCGGAGCTCATTAGACTAATAACATGTAGAATAATACCCATATATGCAAAGGATGATATTGTATATTTCTACCTGGGTCGTTCCATGAAAAGAGTGCCTTTTGCTTCCCTTTGATATTTTAAATAGACGTTGTGCACCAATATTGAATTTAAATGCCTGTTATATTACATGAAGTGCCCTTTTTAATATAGACCACATGGAGAAATCAATAAATCAGATTTTTTTAATATGAATAAAGGCTTGTTAAATTGCCAAAATGCAGCACTTTGACATGTCCCTCCATCAACCCTTTGTCACTTCTAGCAAGTTTTGAACTCACTAAATCTCCAAATAACTCCAAGTTTCTCCATCATAGTAAAGCCCTAGTTATTTTGTTGCTTTGACAGTCATTTCTGAACATCATTATTTATTAGTGATTAGTGATTCATTTATGTCTGTCCCTTTTCGTGAACTGAACACTTGTTTGAATATGGTGAAACTATTCCTTATTTTTTGTTTCAAAAAATTCCCATCAACCCTGTTACCCATAGATAGACAGGCTAGAAACGTTTTAACAATTCCATTTTTGGGGTGAAGCTTGCATGCAATTGCCACTCCCTGTTGCACACAACGAGCTTCCATTCCTTCTGTCACAAGGGAATTTATGGCTGATTTATTTGAATTTATGGCTGTTACGGTCAACCCTGTTATTTTATTTGGCACTTAATAGGTACTTACAATAGTCATATTTTTTTTTTACCTGTTGAAATGGGAAAATGTGCTCTTTATGGCAGAATGTAAAAATGTTGTGAAATCCCTTTTTATTTTTTTATTGCATTTTTTACTTCTCAAAAGGTACCTAATTGGTGGTACGACCCACATCACCATGAAGAGAATAACATTCATATCCAGAATAATGCATTTCTGTGTTGTCCAAATCAGGGAACCATGATGTCATTCTGCTACCGTAATTCTGTTACCAGGTGTAAATCCTTTTAACTTACTGTAGTTCAATAACCAAATTATATTTTTCAGGTCATCGCTGACACCCTAGTCTTTCTGCAGACATCTTTAAATCTTAATTCAGAGCAGGTTTTTAACAGAGTTTTGTCGTGACGTGACTTTGATTAAAGTGATGACTGTTATTTATTGAATAAACTATCTATGTTTAATTGTTACCCAATTTAAATGAATCATGTAACAATTAACTCATTAGGAATTTGGAGCACCGCGGTGTAAGGGCTGTCGTGAGAGAGAGTAGACCAAGGTGCAGCGGAGTTAGTGTTCATCATTGAATATTTAATAAAGAAAGAACACTATACAAACAAAACAAGAAAACTGACAGCCAAACAGTCCTGTCAGGTGCAAACACTAACAGAAACAATTACCCACAAAACCCAAAGGAAAAACATGCTCCTTATGTGTGACTCCCAATCAACAACAACGAGCTTCAGCTGTGCTTGATTGGGAGCCACACACGGCCCAAAACAAAGAAATTCAAAAACAAAGAGAAAGGAAAATAGAACGCCCACCCAATGTAACACCCTGGCCTAACCAAAATATAGAACAAAAAACCCCTCTCATACATGAAGGGACGTCACGTGCGCCATCCGTATGGTTAGTGAGAAAGTCCATGTTGCAAATGTACCCTCCCTTACTAGACGTCCGACCACGTCCGATAAATCCGCGGATGGCATCGGGCCGCTCACAGGGGCCGGATCTTCCAGGAAGTCATCGAACGGAGTCTCTCGGACCTTCGGTTTCCGTTTAATTAAATTTTCAAATTTTGGTCATTTCCTTGCAGTCCCGGATTATTCCACGAGAGGGCGTATGGAATCATATTGCAAATGTAACATATATCACCAATCGCGACACGGCTTTTTCTCCTAAACGGAAGATAATTCGAAGACGAAACTCGGTCTGCGTGGGTTTGGCATAATGGGCAGTTGGCCCCGAACAGGATGGAGTCGAGGCCTCGACGCTTTTCGAGTTAAGGCTATTTTTCTGGGATTGAAAGTCAAAGAGGAAAATAGAGTGCTGATTTGACCGCTTCACATCAAACTACATGAGCCTACGGTGTCAGGAGAAAAGGAACCATGCATTTACCAATGTTCATTTCAGAGAAATTGTACAATGACACATTGGTGATATTCAACAACAAGAGGTTTTTTTTCAAAAAAGTTACATATCCAGTTGCAGCGTGTTCAGATGAGTCCGTTAAGGCAGGTTTCGGAGCTCTGCGAGATTTCTGTGATTTTCTGTGATTTTCTGAAACAACACACACTTGTTCAACCCTCTGTAAATAAGTCAGTTCTTAACAGAAACACTTAAAACTCAATATTCTATAAGAGCCTAACGTTCAGATTCCTGTGTCAACCAGAAATGCCTTATAATGGTGTCATAGGGGCTGTTTTGAAGGGTTAAAAAGGTCAGATCTTTCCACAACTTCATATGTGTGACTAGGCAACCCTCATGAACTGTAAATCAGTCATTTATCCCATCAGATGTCAAAGAAAAGCTCTCTCAAACACACATACAGCAAGGACGGAGTGACACAGTGCGGTGCTTAAAGACACAAAGAGCCTGCAATGGCATTACCATTATCTCTAGGCTGAGACGAGTTCAATGAGACGCCCCGCTTGACCGTAGCTTGCTCGGTATGAGCGCAGCGACCGTGAGAAAACTAGGCCCAAAATGAGGCCTGCACCAATATGTCAAGTGCTTATGGGTGACAGTGAGAGAACCATTAGGGTTAGAAGCACAATTCAACCTCAGGAGCGTTCCTGAGGTCCTCCCGATCTGTGCAAGCCTAACCTTGACCCTGTGGCATTAACCCTTCACAGTGAAAAGAAGGTGTTTAGATCAAACTGTGTGCAATGACTTCTCTCCCCATAGGAATACATTGACAATTCTCCTAAATTCAACCTGAAGTCTATGTGGGTTATGAATGCCTTATGAACCTGTATTCTATAACAATCCATCAGGCTACTGTGAGGTCTACCTGTGTCGATTCTAAGGTTCCTGGAGCAACCGGAAAATGTTAAAATCACCCTAGAGCTATTGTCATATAAGCAACCTGCAGATAGTGAAAATCACGCAACTCAACCATCTGTCATTCAGTCAATTCTTAAGGTAGAGACTTCATATTCAGGATTCTGTTTATGTCTACCCCAAAGACAACGTGTGTGAAGTAAGAGCTTCCTGTGACAACCGGAAGTTGTTAAAAACAGCCAAGAGCTATTGTCATATGGTCAACCTGCATATAGTGAAAATCACGCAACTCAACCATCTGTTATTCAGTCAATTCTTAAGGTAGAGACTTCATATTCAGGATTCTGTTTATGTCTAACACAAAGACAACGTGTGTTGAGTAAGAGCTTCCTGTGACAACCGGAAGTGGTTAAAAACAGCCAAGAGCTATTGTCATATAACCTGCAGATAGTGAAAATCACGCAACTCAACCCTATGTCATCCAGCCAATTCTTTAGGTAGAGACTTCAAATTGAGGATTCTGTATATGCCTACCCCAAAGACAACGTGTGTCTATTCTTTTTGCAAAAAAAACAAAAACACACACACACAATTTGGCCATAGGGACATAGTGTGGGGCTTAGAGTCTTATACCGCCTTCAATAGTTACTTTCGTTCAAACGATTCAAGAACCGTCAGACCTAGAGCTCCGAAATTTTAGAAACCTGTTCTAGAGCTCAAGTCGATAGTGCACGGTGATTTATGGGGCTCTAGAAGGTTCTCTGACCGAGACACCGCCTCGTACATTTGCAATATTTTCAATTCATTTTGAATATCACGGACATGGCGACATGTCTAAATGTCCCAGAGTCGCAAGACTAGGTGCATTGAAACCGCCTCGGCCCATAGAGACGGACCCCAATGCCTCTGTCCGATAGCTCATTCAGGGTCCCCGTAGTAACGCCCTGAAAAAGTGGATTTTCAGCACCAATTAAGGCCATTGCTCGGGCACCGAATGACCTATCGAGCCGAAACTTGGGATTCGGGGTCGCCTCACATAGGCCTACACATAATGTCAGAGCTGGACCCGCAGCTATAACGTAACTATGTTTTTTAGGTTTTTTTATGGTTAAAATTGAAAGCACTGTGAATTATGGGCCTTCTCTGACATATGTGATAGTTGGCTTCTATACGAGTTGGAAAAAGTGGATTTGGTGTCAGATGCTATCAGTTTGGTGTCAGAATGACAACTAATTGACTGATGGACGCTGACTGCTGGGTGACGAGCAATGGAGATTAACCAGAGTCACTGCCCGGCCATCCCGAGTTCATCGGGCCAGTCAATTATGCATTTCTGCAGGATTTTTGAGCATGCCTAAATTTTTTATGCTAAATGCCCATTAAATCATATTGCAAACATAACGCGCTATATTGCAAACGTAACGTGCGTTTGCAATATGATTCAACAGCAGAAAATATCACCAAAGTTGACATGATGAAATCAACACAATGAGCGACAGAGAGGAACCACAGTCACTGCCCGGCCATCCCGAGTTCGTCGGGCCAGTCAATTATGCATTTCTGCAGTGTTTTTGAGCATGCCTAAATTTGTGATGCTAAATGCCCATTAAATCATATTGCAAACGTAACGCTCTATATTGCAAACGTAACGTGCGTTTGCAATATGATTCAACAGCAAAAAATATCACCAAAGTTGACATGATGAAATCAACACAATGAGCGACAGAGAGGAACCACAGTCACTGCCCGGCCATCCCCAGTTCATCGGGACAGTCAATTTTGCATATCTTTAGTGTTTTTGAGCATGCCAAATTCGTGATGTTGAGGCCCATTGAATCATATTGCAAATGCGCATCAGTGCACATGGTGACCCGAAATGGGTTACCAGGAGTAATTTTTTAGAATGGTTTTAAATGCCTTTAGGGTGGTGCAAGGGGTGCACGGTTGGGTAGGGAGCACCTTCCATCAGTGCCCATCCAGTATGGGGCGCCCCTAGTCAATTTGGACATTTTTCAAAAAATCGCTAAAAAACGACAATCCCACTTCTCTCATGTCACCATCAAGCCATGGAGAGGAACCACAGTCACTGCCCGGCCATCCCCAGTTCATCGGGACAGTAGATTATGCATTTCTGCAGTGTTTTTGAGCATGCCAAATTCGTGATGTTGAGGCCCATTGAATCATATTGCAAATGCGCATCAGTGCACATGGTGACCCGAAATGGGTTACCAGGAGTAATTTTTTAGAATGGTTTTAAATGCCTTTAGGGTGGTGCAAGGGGTGCATGGTTGGGTAGGGAGCACCTTCCATCAGTGCCCATCCAGTATAAGGCGCCCCTAGTCATTTTGGACATTTTTCAAAAAAATCGCAAAAAATCGACAGTCCCACTTCTCTCATGTCACCATCAAGTCATGGAGAGGAACCACAGTCACTGCCCGGCCATCCCCAGTTCATCGGGACAGTCAATTTTGCATATCTTTAGTGTTTTTGAGCATGCCAAATTCGTGATGTTGAGGCCCATTGAATCATATTGCAAATGCGCATCAGTGCACATGGTGACCCGAAATGGGTTACCAGGAGTAATTTTTTAGAAGGGTTTTTAATGCCTTTAGGGTGGTGCAAGGGGTCCACGGTTGGGTAGGGAGCACCTTCCATCAGTGCCCATCCAGTATGGGGCGCACCTAGTCATTTTGGACATTTTTCAAAAAAATGATGTTGAGGCCCATTGAATCATATTGCAAATGCGCATCCGTGTATTTGTAATATGATTCAACAGCAAAAAATATCACCAAAGTTGACATGATGAAATCAACAAAACGAGCGATGGAGAGGAACCACAGTCACTGCACGGCCATCCCCAGTTCATTGGGACAGTCAATTATGCATTTCTGCAGTGGTTTTGAGCATGCCACATTTGTGATGCTAAATGCCCATTGAATCATATTGCAAACGTAACATGGAATATTGCAAATGTAACGCGCATTTGCAACATGATTCAACAGCAAAAAATATCACCAAAGGTGACATGATGAAATCAACACAACGAGCGATGGAGAGGAACCACAGTCACTGCACGGCCATCCCCAGTTCATCGGGACAGTCAATTATGCATTTCTGCAGTGATTTTGAGCATGCCAAAGTTGTGATGCTAAATGCCCATTGAATCATATTGCAAATGCGCATCCGTGTATTTGCAATATGATTCAACAGCAAAAAATATCACCAAAGGTGACATGATGAAATCAACACAACGAGCGATGGAGAGGAACCAGGAGCGTTCCTGAGGTCCTCCCGATCTGTGCAAGCAAACCTTGACCCTGTGTCATTAACCCTTCACAGTGAAAAGAAGGTGTTTAGATCAAACTGTGTGCAATGACTTCTCTCCCCATAGGAACACATAGACTATTCTCCAAAATTCAACCTGAAGCCTATGTGGGTTATGAATGCCTTATGAACCTGTCTTCTACAACAATCCATCAGGCTACTGTGAGGTCTACCTGTGTCGATTCTAAGGTTCCTGTGACAACTGGAAGTGGTTAAAAACACCCAAGAGCTATCGTCATATAACCTGCACATAGTGAAAATCACACAACTCAACCATCTGTTACTCAGTCAATTCTTAAGGTAGAGACTTCTTATTCAGGATTCTGTTTCTGTCTACCCCAAAGACAACGTGTGTAAAGCAAGAGCTTCCTGTGACAACCGGAAGTGGTTAAAATCACCCAAGTGCTATTGTCATATTACGTGCGCATAGTGAAAATCACGCAACTCAACCATCTGTTACTCAGTCAATTCTTAAGGTAGAGACTTCTTATTCAGGATTCTGTTTCTGTCTACCCCAAAGACAACGTGTGTTGAGTAAGAACTTCCTGTGACAACGGGAAGTGGTTAAAACAGCCTAGAGCTATTGTCATATGGACAACCTGCATATAGTGAAAATCACGCAACTCAACCATCTGTCATTCAGTCAATTCTTAAGGTAGAGACTTCTTATTCAGGATTCTGTTTATGTCTACCCCAAAGACAACGTGTGTGAAGCAAGAGCTTCCCGTGACAACCGGAAGTGGTTAAAAATAGCCTAGAGCTATTGTCATATGGACAACCTGCATATAGTGAAAATCACGCAACTCAACCATCTGTCATTCAGTCAATTCTTAAGGTAGAGACTTCTTATTCAGGATTCTGTTTATGTCTACCCCAAAGACAACGTGTGTGAAGCAAGAGCTTCCTGTGACAACCGGAAGTTGTTAAAATCACCCAAGAGCTATTGTCATATTGCCACCTGCAGATAGTGAAAATCACGCAACTCAACCATCTGTTACTCAGTCAATTCTTAAGGTAGAGACTTCTTATTCAGGATTCAGTTTATGTCTACCCCAAAGACAACATGTGTTGAGTAAGAACTTCCTGTGACAACGGGAAGTGGTTAAAACAGCCTAGAGCTATTGTCATATTGCCACCTGCAGATAGTGAAAATCACGCAACTCAACCATCTGTTACTCAGTCAATTCTTAAGGTAGAGACTTCTTATTCAGGATTCTGTTTATATGTACCCCAAAGACAACGTGTGTGAAGCAAGAGCTTCCTGTGACAACCGGAAGTGGTTAAAATCACCCAAGAGCCATTGTCATATTACGTGCGCATAGTGAAAATCACGCAACTCAACCATCTGTTACTCAGTCAATTCTTAAGGTAGAGACTTCTTATTCAGGATTCTGTTTCTGTCTACCCCAAAGACAACGTGTGTGAAGCAAGAGCTTCCTGTGACAATCGGAAGTGGTTAAAACAGCCTAGAGCTATTGTCATATGGACAACCTGCATATAGTGAAAATCACGCAACTCAACCATCTGTCATTCAGTCAATTCTTAAGGTAGAGACTTCTTATTCAGGATTCTGTTTATGTCTACCCCAAAGACAACGTGTGTGAAGCAAGAGCTTCCCGTGACAACCGGAAGTGGTTAAAAATAGCCTAGAGCTATTGTCATATGGACAACCTGCATATAGTGAAAATCACGCAACTCAACCATCTGTCATTCAGTCAATTCTTAAGGTAGAGACTTCTTATTCAGGATTCTGTTTATGTCTACCCCAAAGACAACGTGTGTGAAGCAAGAGCTTCCTGTGACAACCGGAAGTTGTTAAAATCACCCAAGAGCTATTGTCATATTGCCACCTGCAGATAGTGAAAATCACGCAACTCAACCATCTGTTACTCAGTCAATTCTTAAGGTAGAGACTTCTTATTCAGGATTCAGTTTATGTCTACCCCAAAGACAACATGTGTTGAGTAAGAACTTCCTGGGACAACGGGAAGTGGTTAAAACAGCCTAGAGCTATTGTCATATTGCCACCTGCAGATAGTGAAAATCACGCAACTCAACCATCTGTTACTCAGTCAATTCTTAAGGTAGAGACTTCTTATTCAGGATTCTGTTTATATGTACCCCAAAGACAACGTGTGTGAAGCAAGAGCTTCCTGTGACAACCGGAAGTGGTTAAAATCACCCAAGAGCCATTGTCATATTACGTGCGCATAGTGAAAATCACGCAACTCAACCATCTGTTACTCAGTCAATTCTTAAGGTAGAGACTTCTTATTCAGGATTCTGTTTCTGTCTACCCCAAAGACAACGTGTGTGAAGCAAGAGCTTCCTGTGACAATCGGAAGTGGTTAAAATCACCCAAGAGCTATTGTCATATTAAGTGCGCATAGTGAAAATCACGCAACTCAACCATCTGTTTCTCAGTCAATTCTTAAGGTAGAGACTTCTTATTCAGGATTCTGTTTATATGTACCCCAAAGACAACGTGTGTGAAGCAAGAGCTTCCTGTGACAACCGGAAGTGGTTAAAAACACACAAGAGCTATTGTCAAATTGCCACCTGCAGATAGTGAAAATCACGCAACTCAACCATCTGTTACTCAGTCAATTCTTAAGGTAGAGACTTCTTATTCAGGATTCTGTTTATATGTACCCCAAAGACAACGTGTGTGAAGCAAGAGCTTCCTGTGACAACCGGAAGTGGTTAAAAATAGCCTAGAGCTATTGTCATATTGCCACCTGCAGATAGTGAAAATCACGCAACTCAACCATCTGTTACTCAGTCAATTCTTAAGGTAGAGACTTCTTATTCAGGATTCTGTTTCTGTCTACCCCAAAGACAACGTGTGTGAAGCAAGAGCTTCCTGTGACAACCGGAAGTGGTTAAAATCACCCAAGACCTATTGTCATATTACGTGCGCATAGTGAAAATCACGCAACTCAACCATCTGTTACTCAGTCAATTCTTAAGGTAGAGACTTCTTCTTCAGGATTCTGTTTATGTCTACCCCAAAGACAACGTGTGTGAAGCAAGAGCTTCCTGTGACAACCGGAAGTGGTTAAAAACACCCAAGAGCTATTGTCATATTGCCACCTGCAGATAGTGAAAATCACGCAACTCAACCATCTGTTACTCAGTCAATTCTTAAGGTAGAGACTTCATATTCAGGATTCTGTATATGCCTACCCCAAAGACAACGTGTGTCTATTCTTTTTGCAAAAAAAACAAAAACACATACACACAATTTGGCCATAGGTACATAGTGTGGGGCTTAGAGGCTTATACCGCCTTCAATAGTTACTTTCGTTCAAACGATTCAAGAACCGTCAGACCTAGAGCTCCGAAATTTTAGAAACCTGTTCTAGAGCTCAAGTCGATAGTGCACGGTGATTTATGGGGCTCTAGAAGGTTCTCTGACCGAGAAACCGCCTCGTACATTTGCAATATTTTCAATTCATTTTGAATATCACGGACATGGCGACATGTAGAAATGTCCCAGAGTCGCAAGACTAGGTGCATTGAAACCGCCTCGGCCCATAGAGACGGACCCCAATGTCTCTGTCCGATAGCTCATTCAGGGACCCCGTAGTAACGCCCTGAAAAAGTGGATTTTCAGCACCAATTAAGGCCATTGCTCGGGCACTGAATGACCTATCGAGCCGAAACTTGGGATTCGGGGTCGCCTCACATAGGCCTACACATAATGTCAGAGCTGGACCCGCAGCTATAACGTAACTATGTGTTTTAGGTTTTTTTATGGTTAAAATTGAAAGCACTGTGAATTATGGGCCTTCTCTGACATATGTGATAGTTGGCTTCTATACGAGTTGGAAAAAGTGGATTTGGTGTCAGATGCTATCAGTTTGGTGTCAAAATGACATCTAATTGACTGATGGACGCTGACTGCTGGGTGACGAGCAATGGAGATTAACCACAGTCACTGCCCGGCCATCCCGAGTTCATCGAGCCAGTCAATAATGCATTTCTGCAGTATTTTTGAGCATGCCTAAATTTGTGATGCTAAATGCCCATTGAATCATATTGCAAACGTAACGCGCAATATTGCAAATGTAACGCGCATTTGCAATATGATTCAACAGCAAAAAATATCACCAAAGTTGACATGATGAAATCAACACAACGAGCGATGGAGAGGAACCACAGTCACTGCATGGCCATCCCGAGATCATCGGGCCAGTCAATTATGCATTCTGAGCATGTCAAATTCGTTAAAAATGTTAAAAGCAACAGAGTCCCACTTCTCCCTCATCATACATGACAAGTAGACCATCTGCGTTGATTGATAGCTCAACATAGGGATACATATCATTTGGGCAGTATAAATGCCATTTGGACCATGGTTCACTGACTTTTGGGTTTGGAAACCGACTTCCTATGATCGTACATGGCAAACGGACAAACATACTGATTTGGCACATTCAATACTTTCATACATGTATAATTGACAAAAAAAGAATTGGACATTTCATTTGCACATTTCTAATGGCATTTGGCAAAAAATATAAATATGTCACTTTTGACTTCCTATGAAATCATATTCCAAATGCACAAATCATATGCCTTATGCACAAGCAAATATGTCACTTTTGACTTCCTATGAAATCATATTCCAAATGCACAAAACATATGCCTTATGCACAAGCAAAAACAACCCCAAAAATTATGTCAATAAAATATGTCAAAAGTATGTCCATACAGCTCTTATACATGTGTAATTGACATAAAAATCAAATTTTTTTCGAAAAACGGTCTAGAAACCACTTTTTTAGGGTTGAAAAGTTTTCCAAAAATATGTCATTTTTTCCAAATTTGACTCTTGGGACTTGAATTGTGTTACATTTGCAATATGAAAATTCACTGCGGAGAGCTCTAGCTATCTTTTGGATATTTGCTGTAATTTGGCACTTGCAATACTTCCACAAGTGACAAAAAAAAGCATTGGATATGTCATTTTGCAAAAAAAATGAAAAAAAAATGTCACTTTTTTCCTATGAAATCATATTCAAAATGCACAAAACATATGCCTTGCGCACAAGCAAAAGCAACCCAAAAAACGACATCAATAAAAAACGTCAGAAGCATGTTCATACAGCTCTTATACATGTGTAATTGACATAACAATCGAAAAATATTCGAAAAACGGTCCAGAAACCACTTTTTTACAAGGTGCTAAGTTTTCAAAAAAAAAATCATTTTATCAAAATCTGAGACTTGGGTAAGAATTGGGTATCATTTGCTGTATGAAAATCCAAGGTGGAGTGCGCTCGCCATCTAAAGGAAATTTGGGGTGTTACAATTGGCAATTGCCATCGGAAAATTGCCATATGATTGGCCCGGAGATGGGCCGCTTTGGGTGGTTTTTGCAATCGTGTGTATGATTCGTGCTATGCCAATATGTTGCATGTTATTTTGTCCAAATCAGGGGGGTATTCCCTTACTATGGCCAGGGCGTTACAGTACCCCCCCCCCCCAAGGTGCGGACTCCGGCCGCAAAACCTGACACTGAAGGGGAGGGTCCGGGTGGGCCTTCTTACGGCGGCGGCTCAGGTGCGGGACGTGGCCTCTGCTCCACCCTTGGCGTCGCCCTCTTAGGTGGCGCACCTGGCCGCGCCGAAGGTCTGGTGGGCGACCCTGAATGCGCCCGGCTGGCGGCGGTGATAGCTGCGCCCGGCTGGCGGGCGGCGATGGCTGTGCCCGGCTGGCGGGCGACCCTGGTTGCGCCCGGCTGGCGGGCGGGGATGGTTGCGCCCGGCTGGCAGGCAGCGATGGATGCACCCGGCTGGCGGGCGGCGATGGCTGCGCCCGGCTGGCGGGCGGCGATGGCTGCGCCTGGCTGGCGGGCGACCCTGGTTGCGCCCGGCTGGCGGGCGGGGATGGTTGCGCCCGGCTGGCAGGCGGCGATGGATGTGCCCGGCTGGCGGGCGGCGATGGCTGCGCCCGGCTGGCGGGCGGCGATGACTGCGCCTGGCTGGCAGGCGGCGATGGCTGCGCCCGGCTGGCGGGCGACCCTGGTTGCGCCCGGCTTGCGGGCGTCCCTGGCGGCTCCGGCGGCACTGACTCAGGATTCACCAGGCTGAGGAGACATGTAAGAGGCCTGGCCCTAGGCGTAGGCACAGGACTCACCGGGCTGGCGGGTGGCTCTGACTGCTCTGGACAGGCGGGCGGCTCTGGCGGCTCCGGACAGGCGGGCGGCTCTGGCGGCTCCGGACAGGCGGGCGGCTCTGGCGGCTCCGGACAGGCGGGCGGCTCTGGCGGCTCCGGACAGGCGGGCGGCTCTGGCGGCTCCGGACAGGCGGGCGGCTCTGGCGGCTCCGGACAGGCGGGCGGCTCTGGCGGCTCCGGACAGGCGGGCGGCTCTGGCGGCTCCGGACAGGCGGGCGGCTCTGGCGGCTCCGGACTGGCGAGACCCACTGGAGGCCTAGTCCTAGGAGGCGGCACAGGACGGACCAGGATGGGGAGACCCACTGGAGGCCTAGTCCTGGGAGGTGGCACAGGACGGACCAGGATGGGGAGACCCACTGGAGGCCTAGTCCTGGGAGGTGGCACAGGATGGACCAGGATGGGGAGACCCACTGGAGGCCTTGTCCTGGGAGGTGGCACAGGACGAACCAGGATGGGGAGACCCACTGGAGGCCTGGTCCGAGGAGGCGGCACAGGAGAGACCAGGATGGGGAGACCCACTGGAGGCCTGGTCCTGGGTGCAGGCACAGGATAGACCGGGTCCTGAAGACGCACTGAAGCTCTAGAGCGCACGGCCTGCACAACCCGTCCTGGCTCGATGCCCAATCTCTCCCGGCAGATGTTAGGAGCTGGGATGTAACGCACCGGCCTCTCCACGCGTACTGGGGACACCGTGCGCTTTACTGCATAACACGGTGCCTGACCAGTACTACGTTGCCTCCTGTAAGCACGGGGAGCTGGCTCAGGTCTCCAACCTGACTCTGCCACACTCCCCGTGTGCCCCCCCCGGGGGGGCTGCCTCTCGGGCTCTACCTGCCTCCCAGGCAGGTTGTCACAGTGGTCCCGCAATTGCTCCCATGTCCAGTCAATCCTTGACTCCAACACCTCCAGCGACCAGGATGTCATCTCCTCCCAAGCGCGCTGCTTCCAATAGTCCTCCTTGACTTCCATCTGCCCTCTTCTCCGCTGCTTGGTCTTTTTGTGGTGGGTAATTCTGTAAGGGCTGTCGTGAGAGAGAGTAGACCAAGGTGCTGCGGAGTTAGTGTTCATCATTGAATATTTAATAAAGAAAGAACACTATACAAACAAAACAAGAAAACTGACAGCCAAACAGTCCTGTCAGGTGCAAACACTAACAGAAACAATTACCCACAAAACCCAAAGGAAAAACATGCTCCTTATGTGTGACTCCCAATCAACAACAACGAGCTTCAGCTGTGCTTGATTGGGAGCCACACATGGCTCAAAACAAAGAAATACCAAAACATAGAGAAAGGAACATAGACCGCCCACCCAATGTAACACCCTGGCCTAACCAAAATAAAGAACAAAAAAACCCTCTCTATGGCCAGGACGTTACACGCGGAAGAAGTTGTTTAACGAGTTACCATTTCCCGAATTAAACTCAAGATGATATATATAACATATATCGATAACAGTCACTTATTAATCATTACCTCATATCAGTCTCATTGTGAACGTCGTAGACTTCTTGAATCCTCAAGAACCCCAGCCTTTTCTGATTATTCAGTTCTACACAAATTGATTTAATTATTTATTTACTAACTAACTAAATAAAACACAGACTACACAAACACACGAGACAAAAGTCCCTAGTGGACTGACAAGATATGACGGCTTGTTACAGAATGGAGAGGGGGTGGGGAAAGAGAGATACAGTGGCTTCTGAAAGTATTCACCCCCTTGGCATTTTTCATATTTTGTTGCCTTACAACCTGGAATTAAAATAGATTTTTGGGGGGTTTGTATCATTTGATTTACACAACATGCCTACCACTTTGAAGATGCAAAATATTTTTCTTGTGAAACAAACAAGAAATAAAACAAAAAAAACAGAAAACTTGAGCATGCATAACTATTCACCCCCCAAAGTCCATACTTTGTAGAGACACCTTTTGCAGCAATTACAGCTGCAAGTCTCTTGGGGTATGTCTCTATAAGCTAGCCACTGGGATTTTTGCCCATTCTTCAAGGCAAAACTGCTCCAGCTCCTTCAAGTTGGATGGGTTCTGCTGGTGTACTGCAATCTTTAAGTCATACCACAGATTCTCAATTGGATTGAGGTCTGGGCTTTAACTAGGCCATTCCAAGACGTTTAAATGTTTCCCCTTAAACAACTCAAGTGTTGCTTTAGCAGTATGCTTAGGGTCATTGTCTTGCTGGAAGATGAACCTCTGTCCCAGTCTCAAATCTCTTGAAGACTGAAACAGGTTTACCTCAAGAATTTCCCTGTATTTAGCGCCATCCATCATTCCTTCAATTCTGACCAGTTTCCCAGTCCCTGCCGATGAAATACATCCCCACAGCATGATGCTGCCACCACCATGCTTCACTGTGGGGATGGCGTTCTCGGGGTGATGAGAGGTGTTAAGGTTTGCGCCATTTTCCTTGATGGCCAAAAAGCTACATTTTAGTCTCATTTGACCAGAGTACCTTGTTCCATATGCTTGGGGAGTCGCCCACATGCCTTTTGGCGATTACCAAAAAATGTTTGCTTATTTTTTTCTTTAAGCAATAGCTTTTTTTCTGGCCACTCTTCCGTAAAGCCCAGCTCTGTGGAGTGTACGGCTTAAAGTGGTCCTATGGACAGATACTCCAATCTCTGCTGTGGAGCTTTGCAGCTCCTTCAGGGTTATCTTTGGTCTCTTTGTTGCCTCTCTGATTAATGCCCTCCTTGCCTGGTTCATGAGTTTTGATGGGCGGCCCTCTCTTGGCAGGTTTGTTGTGGTGTCATATTCTTTCAATTTTTTAATAATTGATTTAATGTTGCTCTGTGGAATGTTCAAAGTTTCTGATATTTTTTTATAACCCAACCCTGATCTGTACTTCTCCACAACTTTGTCCCTGACCTGTTTGGAGAGCTCCTTGGTCTTCATGGTGCAGCTTGCTTGGTGGTGCCCCTTGCTTAGTGGTGTTGCAGACTCTGCGGCCTTTCATAACAGGTGTAGATATACTGAGATCATGTGACACTTAGATTGCACACAGGTGGACTTTATTTAACTATGTGACTTCTGAAGGTAATTGGTTGCACCAGATCTTATTTAGGGGCTGCATAGCAAAGGGGGTGAATACATATGCACTAACCACTTTTCTGGGGGGGGGGGGGGGGGGGGGGTTTGAGAATTTTCTGAAACAAGTCATTTTTTTTTCATTTCACTTCACCAATTTGGACTATTTTGTGTGTGTCCATTACATGAAACCCACATACAAATCCATTTAAATTACAGGTTGTAATGCAACAAAATAGGAAAAACGCCAAGGCGATGAATACTTTTGCAAGGCACTGTAGAGAAAGGGACATTTATCGTGGATACATTCTATAACTATTCTCACATTAATCCTATACCTTGAACCACCGCCCATCTGGGTAAGAAATGTAATGTATTTACGTGTAGATGTCTTTGTTCATCATCTCTCTGTTGCAACCAATCAGTCCTTCTATGGGAAGGGCTTGATGGGTGTAAGGCTCTGGTTGTCCCCCAGAGGTCACAATGTCCTTCGTAGTTTTCCTGGTCTTGTAGTGGAGTGTTCAAACAGAACAGATATTCAGATGCACTAATGATTGTCTGATATGGGATATTCTCCTTCCTTTCTCGGGTAGATAGTCAAAGTTCTTGATCCCTTTACATGCACAGCTGCAGACTGTAAATGCTTTGGTCTAGTGAGTTTATCTTCTTCAATTCGTGTTGAGTTTGAGTTTCTAACCATTTCAACGTGTGGACCACGGTCTCACGTCTTTTGGTCTGGGAGTTTCAACCATTTGTAACGTTTAGCTCACGCTTCACGTCTGCTGGTCTGGTAAGTTAATTCTTAGCAAGTCCTTTTAAGCACTCTGGTCGAAAAGGATGTTTCCATCACTCTGACACGCTCTTCTGACTTCATTTGGGATTTGGCTTAGTTAATGTGCAATGGTCATGAAAACTAAGGTCTCGTTAGAAAACTAAAATCACATTCCTATCTTAACAGAAATAGTTTCATCGTGGTTTGTATTTCCTACACAACGTAAAGGATGCAAACCTGACATACACAGTGTGAAAGCTCTTCAAATTACAGTATTTTGGTTATACAGTTTTTAATAACATCACAAAATGAAAAGCAATATGACATGATTATTCTTTAGCTCTTCACTGACCATTCTTAGCATTTCTATCTGAAAAAAATGGTTCCAATATTCACTTTTATGGAAATTATAGTTTTGGTGGCAAAAGTTTCCTGGAGGACAAAGGCATTCCTTTGGTTGATACTGAAGAGCAGGAGAGGGTTCTCTGCTGCAGAAGATTTACGATTGGCTTGAGGTGTCATAAAACCGTCCCAGCCCCCCCTGTCCTCTCCTGTGGGAGAGAGAGGGGTCTGGCTATATGTCAGCCATTTGCCAAGCTGATCTGAGGCCTTGGATCCTCGATCAGGAGAGTCATTACAGTTTTTGAAACTTTTAAATCAATGTTTTTTATTTGGCATACATTTTAAAGTAAAAAAATCTGGAATTGCCCAGCTCCGCTACAGGGCCTATGTAATGTAATGTGATGTGACTGGGCATACAGCTCCTCTGTGTGTGTGTGTGTGTGTGTGTGTGTGTGTGTGTGTGTGTGTGTGTGTGTGTGTGTGTGTGTGTGTGTGTGTGGACTATGAGAACTAACAGGGTGTTTGAACTCTGTCCTCAGTGGGTGTGTAATTACCCTCTCTGATGGGCAGGGTCATATGATCTAGCAGCACTGTGGGGCCTACAGCTGCACCATGAGGCCTATACAGTATGTTTCCTCCCAGCTCAACTGTGGGGCCTTGACATTTGATCTGTCTTCATGTGAAGTGTAAGTTATGTGGAAATGTTATGGGGCCCTTGAGATTTGAGGGATCGTACCCTGCTTCACTACGAGACCCTTATGTGATCTCTTATCACCTGAGATACAGTTAAACACACTGTAGCTTCTCCATGGGGAATATGCCCACTGTGTGTGGTACGGTATGTGTGTATCATTGTACATCTGCACAACACATTGATAAAGTTCTCTCTGTCCTCTTCCCGACAGTCACATGGACCATACAGACAAAAAGAGTGAATATGTCAAGGTAAGACTTATTTTTTTCTTTCCTTACTTTTATTCCTCTGACAGTATGTCTTACTGTTAGTTTGTAGGCTGGTTCTGCTAGCATCATGGTTCCTACTCAGAAGGCCCAGAAGGCTTCAGCATCTGAGAAAAGGAAGGGACTGGCTGCTAAAACCCATCTGAGCAGTGGTAACCATTTAGCATCAGTGTGAGTTCAATGAGTTGGTCTTTCTAGTGTGGTTAGGGGACCAGTGTGAGTAGATCTCCTCTCCCTGCTTTGGCTTTGTAGTGAGGTTTAAGGGGACCTGTAGTTGAGCTCCTGACTCCAGGACCAGTGTTTGTAATTGAATTAGGATCAGTAGCATAGAGGCTCAGTGCCCCACACCCCCCCCCCCCACCCGCTCCGCTCTGCTCGGCTACAGTCGAATGGCTGCTGGTGAATGATGTTTGTTACCACTGGCAACTGAGCAGGAAGCAGGATCTTGGCCAAAGGCCTTGTTTCTAAACAAGTAAGTTGTGGAATACTTACACATGCCAAACTCTCCAAATCTTGTCTTGTTTTGCGTTTTTAACTTTTCTTTTAAATATCTAAGTTGAACTGTTTTAAAGTAAGTGACTTCACACACACAATAATGCAGTACTCTGCAGAATTCAGACTTGAGGGTCTTAAAAAAAAGAAGTCATTTTCTCTAGTTATACTGGATTTCCATTTTAATGTGGTCTTTGAAATGTAATTGTAGTTGATTACATCCCTGCGCTTCTGCGATTATGCCCGTTTCAGCAGTCTCTCTCAGCGTTTAGCCTAATTCATTCTGCCATTTAGGAAATGTAATCCAAAGTCAACAGCGCTGCTTCAGCACTTCTGGGTTCCAGTGTGCTGGGTGTAGTTCAGGACCAGACCGCTAGGTGACACTGTAAGCCTGGTTTCTGGGTTGAATCCATCCACAGCAGAGGTCAGAGGCCGAGTGTGATACACACACACACACACACACACACACACACACACACACACACACACACACACACACACACACACACACACACACAGTAGAGGGAATAGAATAGCAAACGAAAGTGCTCAGTTCTGACTGAACACTTGGGATACATTGTCTGTTTTTTGTTGTAACTCAAAAAGAACTGGTGTCAGAAGAAAGTACTAACACTGACCCATATATCCATCTGGTGTAATACAGTCTCTATCGCTCTCTGTGCAGTGATACCTTTTCCCTTCCAGTTTCCTCACTCTCCTCTCCTCCTCTCCACTTCCCCTCCTCTGAGCCTCCTTCCCTCCTGCTCTCCTCTCTCTTTCTCCTCCTCTCTCACCCTCCTCCCCTCTGATGCCCCGTGTTGCCCTCCCTCGTTTTCTCGACAACATCGCTTCTCTGTGAAACATTTATGACACTTATGTTTAAATAAACACTTGACCTGAATGTTCAGTGTTATGTTACAGACCTCTCAGGCGGAAGAAGACAGCCTGGCCCGGCCTGAACTGGACTGGGCTGGCCTGGACTCGACTAGACTAGACTGGCCCGGCCTGGACTGTGTAAGTTTTACACTGGGTGGAAGCACAGTGCTTTATTCAATCAATACATTAATGGGAATTAAATCAGCAATCTGCTTTTAGCAAAAAAAAGTGGTGGGGCTGCCATTTGGCGGAAAAAACAAATGACAGATTGTGGTTTTTAAATATCATTCTTCATATGCTGGAAGAAACTGGCCTTGGTAGGGAGGTTCAGTTTTTTATCCTGGAAACGTGGACATGAATCCAGACTGAATATGGCCTGTAGTGTATATATGAATATATAAAGTGTAGTTAGTTCTAAAGTATAGAGTATAGTTATTTTTTAATATTTTTTTATTTAACTAGGCAAGCCAGTTAAGAACAAATTCCTATTTACAATGACGGCCTACACCAGGAAAACCCGGACAACGCTGGGCCAATTGTGAACTGCCCTATGGGACTCCCAATCACAGTTGGTTATGATACAGCCTGGATTTGAACCAGGGTGTCTGGAGAGACGCCTCTTGCACTGAGATGCAGGGTCTTAGACCGCTGTGCCATTCAGGAGCCCGAGTGGTGTAGGGTACATATGAATATGGCCTAGATGTATGTCTGTGAGTGTGCGTTGTAGCACAAAATTCTAGAGAGTGCCTCTGACACTGTATCTTTTGTAAGTTTGTATGGGCATAATGGGTCTGGAGGGAGAGGTTGGGCTGTTTTATATGCAGTTAATTAACATATGTCTGGCACAAGACACACTGGTGGTTTAATGAAGCCTCATCGGTGTGTGTGTGTGTCGTCTGTGTGTGTGTCTGTGTGTGTGTGCGTGTGTGTGTGTGTGTGTCGTCTGTGTGTGTGTGTGCGTGTGTGCCCGCCTGCATACGGAGTGGGCGCACATGCTTCTTGGGCGAGTGTGTGCCTCATGCATGGTGTGTGTGTGTGTGTGTGTGTGTGTGCTAGAGGGGGGCTCAGCTGCAGTGGTGGTATAGGGGGTGGGGTTCTAGCTGGTTCCAGTTCACACTCCATAGTTTCTCTCCAGTATTACTGCTGGTGATAAGGCTACGCAGACACACACACACACACACACACACACACACACACACACACACACACACAGTTTTTCTGCGATATTGCTTCACCGAGTCCTACGGCAGATTGAGTTAGGCCTGTGCCTTCATTGATCTGAGGGAGTGTAAATCGACTGGGCTAGACTTGCTAACATGCCTCTTATAGTCTTGGGTTTCCGTCACTTAGCAAACTGAGCCCTGCTCAGGTAATCCCGGCCATTGTGTCGCTGAACTGTCGTGGAGCTGCTGGACACATATACATTTTTCCTAGGGGTGCGTCATAATGGAAGTGACCTCGTTTATGTTCCTTTAAGCGCCGTTGTCGATCAGACGGCTACAGTCAGCAGCAATCATGTGTCTACGAACCAGAGTTATACTGTTATCACTGAGACGGTGAGCAGTTAACCCCGCACTATTGGCTCATCTATAAATATCACCGTCATGCCTACCTCTGATAAGCCTCGCAGTGAAGCAATATAAACAATCAAGCAACCTAGGAAAGTGCTACGTTAACATATGCAGCCTGAGAAGGTTCATGAAATCGATCATTTGCTAGAAACAGAAAGCGTTCATACACTGTCTCTCTCTGAGACTCGCTTAGATCATTTATTTGATGATACGGGGGTAGCGATATATGGTTAGAACATCTGCAGAAGAGACAGAAATGCCAATGGTGGAGGTGTGGCTGTTTATATGCAGAGGCATATGCCTGTAAATCTTAGAGAAGATCTCATGTCAAATGCTGTTGAAGTAATATGGCTACAGGTTCATCTGCCTCATCTAAAGCCAATTCTTGTAGGAAGCTGCTATAGACCACCAAGTGCTAACAGTCAGTATCTGGATAATATGTGTGAAATGCTTGATAATATATGTGATATCAACAGAGAGGTATATTTTCTGGGTGACCTAAATATTGACTGGTTTTCATCTGTCCACTCAAGAAAAAGCTTCAAACTGTAACTAGCGTCTGTCAACCTAGCAGGGTATTTACAAACAGCAAAGGAATTAAATCATCCACATGTATTGATCACATCTTTACTAACGCTGCAGAAATCTGCTCTAAAGCAGTATGCACATCCATCAGATGTAGGGATCAAAAAATAGTAGCCATATCCAGGAAATTCAAAGTTCCAAAGGCCGGGCCTAATATAGCGTATAAGAGGTCATACAAGAAGTTTTTGTAGTGATTCATATGTTGAAGATGTGAAGAGTATTTGCTGGTCTGTGGTGTGTAATGAGGAGCAACCAGATGCTTCACTTGTAGCATTTATGAGATTGCTTATTCCAGTTAATAATAAGCATGCACCCATTGAGAAAATGACTGTTATGGTTGAGAGGGATGAGGCCAAAGGGGCGTTCGTCTGACTGCACAGCTGATCATCATGGCAGCAGTTAATGGGGATCCTAATAAAATGCAAATACACAGTACACGGTACACACACTGTCTGTGGGCCAGGAACAGTGGTGGAAAAAGTACTCAATTGTCATACTTGAGTAAAAGTAAAGATACCTTAATAGAAAATGACTCAAGTAAAAGTGAAAGTCACCCAGTAAAATACTACTTGAGTAAAAGTATTGGTTTTAAATATACTAATGTATCGAAAGTAAATGGACTTGCTAAATATACATCATTATCAAAAGTAAAAGTATTAATTCATTCAAATTCCTTATGTTATGCAAACCAGACGGCACCATTTTCTTGTTTTTAATTCATTTAAGCATAGCCACTAGCACACTCAGACATTAATTTACAAACGAAGCGTTGTGTTTAGTGAGTCCACCAGATCAGAGGCAGTAGGGATGACCAGGGATGTTCTCTTGCGTGAATTGGACCGTTTTCCTGTCAAAATGTAGCAAGTACTTTTGGGTGTCAGGGAAAATGTATGGAGTAAAAAGTACATAATTTTCTTCAGGAATGTAGTGAAGTAAAAGTAGTCAAAAATATGAATAGTAAAGTACAGATACCATGAAAAACTACTTAAGTAGTACTTTAAAGTATTTTTACTTAAGTACTTTACACCACTGGCCAGGTCTAATTGCAGCTGGTTTATGTATTTTCATTTAGGTCTAGATTGTTGTCATTCAGCAGATGCTCTCACCCAAAGTCTCTTACAGTAGTGCAAACATTTTTATATGGGTGACCCCAGAACCCATGACCTTGGCGTTGGAAGCACCATGCTCTACCGTCTGAGCCACCTAGATCTGCATTTACATTTGAGTCATTTATCAGAAGCTCTTACAATCAGTCAGTGTATTCAACTAAGGCAGGCTCAAACAACCACATATCGCACTCATTGCAAGAAAAAGCTTCCTCAAAAATGTTATCTGCACAATCTGCGCCAGTGAGAGCAGGCTCCACAGTTCCCATTCAAACCCTCCTCTCTCGTCTCCAACCGCTCCACTATATTTCAGGGCCTTTGTTTCTGAATGTGTTTGAGTCAAATATCTAGAGGCTCTATATGGATTAATAATGAATAGGAGTCAATGAATAGAACCAGCCCTAAACGCTGATGGGGATCTGAGACTAATGGATCATCAGATGTACACACACACACACACACACACACACACACACACACACACACACACACACACACACACACACACACACACACACACACACACACACACACACACACACACACACACACACACACACACACACACACACACACACACACACACTCCCCAGCTCCCCATTATTGTGGTGCTCCCAGGCAGGGAACAGGGGGAGCAGGTTTGTTTCCCCTCTCCTCCATTGTGTGTGTGTGTGTGAGGGGCTCCTGCTCTCCAATCCGCCCCCAGGACAGCGTCAGAATGGGGATCAGTAATTAATATTTAACTGAAGAAGACAGACAGAGTGCAGGGGGAGATGGGGAGAGAGAGGGGGGGGGGGGTGGAAAGTGAAAGAGGGCGGGGAGTGTGTGTGGAGAGAAAGTGCAGAAGGAGAAGGTTCGAGGGAAAGTAGAGAGTGGGAGAGGGGTGTAGAGACAGAAAACAGAGATGGAGAAAAGAACTAGAGATGGAAAAACAAGATCTGAGATCGGCACAGGAGGATTAAGGGTTGACAGAGAGCAGAGCACAGAGAGAGCCTTTTAAATTGGTCTAAATTACCTTGTGTTATTGTTAAGAGAAGGTGGGTGGGAGAATCAGTGAGTGCAATGGGAGATAGATGATAAGTGGGTTAGAGGGGTAGGGTGCAGAGAGAGAGAAGAATAGTGACTTTGCAATGCACTCTCCCATCACACACACACACACACACACACACACACACACACACACACACACCCACTAGCTACAGTGGTTATATCTACAGTGAAATACCGTGCTTCATGCATATATAATACGCAGTGCCCATCCCATCCTATATGTAATCTATGCATGTTATGCACACTAGCTCCCCTACCCTACCACGCCCCATGCTCCCAGGATTATCTATCTCTCTTGGTGTTCACATAGCCATGGCAGCGGGAGCAGAGTCGTGGTGGGACGCACAGACACTGGTATGCTGTCACTGTCAGTGCAGGACGCTCAGGGGATAGAGATAGGGAAACACATGCATCCTTATGGGATTATTTGTGCTCACAAAGTGTAATCCGCCTACCCGAGCGCTGCTTTAGGGAGATTTGTTTAAGAAAAGACTCCTTCGCTAATGAATCTCTCCTGTGTCTTCTCTTTGTGTGCCGTTCTCTCTCGCTCTGATAGATTTGGGTTATTCCCATGTATTCAAAGACAAGATTAGCACACTGATTACCTCTTGCGTGTGTTGGGGTACACTACACACACACGTGCGCATGTGAACACACACACACACACACACACACACACGTAGTAGTAGTAGTAGTAGTAGTAGTAGTAGTAGTAGTAGTAGAGGTGACCTCGGCGATAAAGCAGAGAGATTCTCTCAACCCGTCATGTCCTTTCCTGTGAGTTCTCTGCAGTGCAGGGCTATCAAAATCTCCCAGAATTTAGGATGCTGTCATGACTCCAGATCCGTTGCCATGGCGAGGCGTCCTCTGTGATGTCACTCAGTTCCCCAGGGGACCAAGCCCCACCTCTCCACTGCTCAAGACGACGTGACGACCCAGATTGGCGTGCGTGTGTGTGTGTGTGTGTGTGTGTGTGTGTGTGTAGTGTGTGTGTGTGTAGTGTGTGTAGTGTGTGTGTGTGTAGGGTTTTGTTTTGTTTTCGCACACTCGCTAAAGAAGTTTTTTTTTACAACACCCTGCCTTTCTCTGATTAAACACAACGTGCATTATGTCCTCAGACACATTCTATACTTAGCACATCAACCCTTTCACAACATACAAGCACAACAACACACACCCGCAAACACTTACCCATAGACAGAAAATATTGCTCCAATGTTCCATTTCGAACAAACAAGTTCAGATGTACTGGGTGTGTAAGTGAAAGAGTCTGAATGTGTTTGTGTGTGTGTGTATTGAAATGTGTGTGAATGCATTCTTTGCCCCCTCTTGCCACCCTGCAATTCCTTTCAACTAGGAATAAAGGACAGAATCCTTTTGAGAAGGTGCTGAAACTAAAGAGGCACACCTCTCTCTCACTCGCTTTCTCTCGCTCCCTTCTCTCACTCTCTTTCTCTCTCTCTCTCCCCCTCTCTCTCATCCTCTCTCTCTCTCTCTCTTTCTCTCTACCCCCCCTCTCATTCTCTCTCTCTCTTTCTCTCTACCCCCTCTCTCATTCTCTCGCTTTCTCCTTCTCTCCCCATCTCTCTCTCTCTCTCTCTCTCTCTCCTTCTCCCCTCTCTCTCTTTTGCTCCTTCTCTCTCCCCCCTTTCACTCTCTCTCCTATCCCCCCCTCTCACTCACTCTCTTTCTCTCGCTCTCTCTCCGCCCAGTCTCTCTCTCATTCTCCCTCTTTCTCCTTCTCCTCTCTCTCTCTCTCTCTCTCTCTCTCTCTCTCTCTCTCTCTCTCTCTCTCTCAGTATTGTCTCCCTGTGGTCGTGAAGGAGGGGGTGGGTGGGGTCTGCCTTGCCAGCAATTCGACAGCACTCCGCCAGTGCCTGCTAGCATCTCTCCCTCCTCCTCCCTATCCCTCCCTCCTTTACACCCTCCCCCACCCACTCCTTTCATCAGAAAGGGATGAGGTAATCCCTGCGAGGGCTCGTGAAGCACAGCCAGAGTGTGAGCGAGAGAGGGAAGCAGTACGAGAAAGAGCCTGTGCGTAGCTGAGAGAGAGCGAGAGAGAGAGAGAGAGAGAAGGAGCGAGATGTCAGTAGCAGCAGAGTGCGAGGAGCTGGAGTCCTGACCAGTAGTACCAGCAGCAGTAGTGTTAGCTAGCGTTAGTAGCGTAGCATAGCAGCCACACGGTTTTGAGTGAGATGAGCCGCTGCTGGGGCCGGGGTTGCTAGCGAGGAGAGGAGCGCTGCCTGCCTGCTGTGGGACAGTGACAGAGGAGAGGAGAGCTGGTGCCGGGGTCCTCAGGGTGGGGTACAGCCGTGAGCTGAGCCGTGAGGAGAGGAATCATGACTGAACGCTGTAGCCTATGGAGTGCCCTCTCGGCAGCCGCCTGCTGTTTCTACAGAGGCTCCTTCATGCAGGTGCAGGTGAGGGTGTGTGTGTGTGTGTGTGTGTGTGTGTGTGTGTGTGTGTGTGTGTTTGTGTAGGTGTGTGTTTGAGAAATGAAAGCGAGAGGTTGTGATTCAAAGAATGTGTTTTTGTTGGAGAGTTTTGGGTTTGAACAGAATCTGTAAATTGGCTCGTGGATTTCGGGACATTTCTGTTAGCGGTTTTGTCTTTGCGCGTGAGAGTGCACGAGAGTGTGTAATGGTTGTGTTGGAGTGTGTTCATTCCTGTTTTGGCCAGCAGCTAACTGGTGATATCATAGATTCGATACGACACGGACCGGCATATCGAGTTGTGCTTGTCTAATTTAGAAGATGGAGAAACATGAGCATGGCTGATTCCTGACAGATGACCTAAGGGTGTACTGTTGCCCCGTTGTGGTCAGATCTTCTATTGTAACGGAGGAGGACAGGAGAGAATAGCAGGGAGGTGAATTACGTTCGATCGCCACTGAAAGTCATGCCTTTTGGATCTGACGGTATGAAGCCTCACTGAAGTACGGTGTTATTGAAAGTCGTGCTTTGGGTATGTGATAGTACGAAACCTCACTGTAGTATGTAGTACTGCTCTGTATTTCATCTCTTATCTGTATACTCTCTCAACTGTTCCTTGTCTGTTGGAGACTCTCTGTGGCAGTATTCAGAGTTTAGCAACAGGATTTATAGCAGAGTAGTGGTTTTCAAATAAAACGTGACCCTGACGTGTGTACGTGTGTGTTACTTTGGTGCAGAAAATGGGAGTACGTTCGGTGAAGGGGCTAATTTGAGTATTCGTTGTTAGGCCACCAGCCCCAGCCACTTGAGTCTGATAGATGGTCTGGTAACATCCTCCGTCTGTTGACCTGTGTGTCCTGTTTACATCACCTGATCTCAGACCAGCACCAGGACAGGAAGAAATGCTGAGACACTGTCTGTCAGTGACAGTTTGAGCTGAAAAGAGCCTAGACTCTGGAGCATTTCAACCACCACATCTCTCAAAAACAAGAATCTGATAGAGGCTCATTTCAGTGCCCCGGGCCAGGGAACAAAATAGCAGCCTTTCAACACTTCAGTTCAACAATTAGCTTGTTTTCAATTTCCAGCTGATATTGTGCTTTAAACTCCCAGCAGAGAGATTACTACTGATCGTATGGTCTATGGGAGTGCTGCATGCTGGCAGCGCTACCATTGTGTCTGTAATTAAGACCACTGTTATCCCAGTCGGTCTCTAACTGGGACACTGGGATGTTACAGCCCTGTTTGTTCACAGAGCAGATCAGCGCTTGAACCCCATCTGCCCCTCGCTCCCCTCTCCATGCAGTTTGCACTTTGATTGTTTTCTCCTGATTTTAATCCCTCCCTTTCTGTGTCTGCCAGCCAGGCTAACTCCAACCATCCAGGCAGCGTAACCCCAGTTTATCTCCAAAGGGACCCAGCTGGGATACTCTCTGTGGCCTTGCCAGCCTCTCTGTCAACCCCAGAGCCCATAGCCTGGCACCACGGCCCCCAGCCAGTGGAGGCTGGTGTCACTTTAAATTGGAGGACCGGCTCAAAGGAATGAATGGTATCAAACATGTCCTCTGAATTCAAGTGACACTATAGCCTCCGCTGCCTTCAATCGTGACGGGAGCTCTAGGGGCCACCACAGCCACCAATTATCCCAGGGCCCCGTACCACCAGTTACCGCGGGGGGCTCTTTCAACCTCCACATAGTCGGTTAACCACGTTCAACCCCACCCGTCTGACATACGTAGCAGAAGCTGTAGCTGATACTGAAACGCTTTGCGTTAGCGACGTTAGGTAGCATTAGCCCCGCGCCGCCCGTAGCCAATTTGGCATGCTGGAGTATTGTAATATGCGACCCTCTGTGTAATCCCCCCCCTGCTCCACTCTTCTTGTGTCTCGTCTCGGCGCTCCTCTCCTCCTCCGAATCCTTTTCACAGCAAATCCTCTTTGCAGCTCCTGCCTCGCCTCGCCCGCCTGTCACTCCCCCCGGGACAGCGAAGGGGCTAAGCGGCTGTTTAACTGCTAAAGTTCAAGAGAAAATCAGCCTGTTACTGAGAGAGAGGAAGCTAATTACACTGGGATGTTTTTCGCTAGTAATGAGACACAGACTGTTTTTTTCTTTCTGTTGCTCGGAGTCCGAACCATTAGTGCCTTTTTCCCAACCCCCCCTATGCCAGTGCATTGTAGCCTGGGCGCCAGTCTGTATCTACTCTCTTGTCATGAGAATTCCACAAAGAGAGCATAAACAGTTACCCAGGCTAACTGCTTGGAGATGTAGCTGGATACAGCGAAGAGGGTAGACAGTGAAGCACAAGGGATTATACATGACTAGAGACTGAGGAATGGTGAGGAATGGTGAGGAATGGTGAGGAATGGTGAGGAATGGTGAGGAATGGTAGGGGTGCTGGGATCTGAAGAGTGAGCAGAGCAGAGACACTTCCACAGATCCATAGCCCCGGGTCGGGATTAGGGTCCGTAGCTGCTCCCACTCACTGGTTCTCACCTTTCTCCCAATTAGCCAATCTGTCCTTTGTCAGTTCAAAAACCTCCAGTTTCAGTTTCTTAGTTGGCTCTTTTCAAGCTTTCGTGTCAGAACGTAGGGTACGTTGCCATTCGATACTACCTGAAATTTTAGCCCACAGGAACCTTTTGATCCAAAGATATAATGGACCGATCCATCTGTGAGTATTTAGTAGGGGTTTAGAGGAGCTGAGGAGGGTGTCACCCTGGACTGTACTATAATGAACCAGTGGGAGGGTGGTTGCAGATGGCATTTTGGAGGACATAGCTAACAGCAGAGTCATGTGAGAGAGAGCGAGCGTGTGTGTGTGTGTGTGTGCGTGCGTGTGCGCGGTATAAGAAGGGCTGAGGCACTGACTGGTGAACATTTTTAAATGAAATAGGTGTGCTGGATACAGCTGGAACAGGGAAATCTACCACTGTACCAGGTAGTTGTGGAGGTGTGAATGTGTTGACAGACGGACTCACCTCAGTCACGCTACTCACACTACTGCTACCCACACTAACTGCTCCACTCCAGAGAGACTGTGTGTGTGTGTGTGTGTGTGTGTGTGTGTGTGTGTGTGTGTGTGTGTGTGTGTGTGTGTGTGTGTGTGTGTGTGTATGTGTGTGTGTGTGTGTGTGTGTGTGTGTGTGTGTGTGTCCCAGATCCAGGTGCTACATAAAAGGATTGGAGGTTGTTGCATGCATCCGTGTATGTGTGTGCCATACAGAGAGATCTAAAGGAACCCTCATGGTGCCTGCATGGTTCCCCCTCAGAAGTCTTTGTGTGTGTGTGGCTCTTTTAGGGAGCAGAGCAGCACAGCACTGCTGAGATCACAGACTTGGTCTGGGACTTACTTCTACCCCCACCTGCTCTGTACACCCCCACCAACCCCCGCTCTCCAACTCACTACACACTGCCTCACAAGCTATTCATCTACCAGTAGGTCTATATCTTGTTCAATTCCTAATTATTGAACACCGATAAACATCATTTCATTGTTGACGTGGTGGACCGTTTGCTGTTATGGATGCCAGCGGACTTCTGATCCTGTGCGTTTCTGATGGGGTTAGAGAGAGAGGGAATCTGGAGTGAGGATTTAGGCAGGCGGGGTCAGGGGAGGGGTTCTATTGTGTGTCCAGTTGACCTTTGACCCCGGGGGTCAGAGGTTTCGGGGTCGCCAGCAGGAGGCCAGAGTTCAGCCGGACAGATATGACTGAACCACTCTTACTGAGTCTCTCTGGTGAGAGCAGAGGCCTGGGGATAAGTGGGCCGAGGGTAGGGGAGGTTATGGTAACCTGGTGGTCACAGCTCTCGGTGTGCTTCAGCCCTGTGCTTCTTAACCGTTTTTTGTACCTCTTCGGAGTACCGCTTGCATTCAAACTAGCACTATACACAGCTTTAGCAGTAGAAGGTTTTAGCTGTAGGAGTACGTCGACTACAGATGTCGGGCCGATGCTAAGGTTTAAGGCACTAGTAACCTAGGTGTTATCTTTGTCTGTTGGGTGTCTGATAAGACGGGTGTGAGGATTAGTGGGTCAGCCAGGGGAGGTTGAGGTAACATGGTCACAGTAGTCCTCAGACTAGAGCTGTTATTTATGGCACGACGGGACTCCAGGTCTCCCTTGTGAAAGGCATCTTCTAACATCAGTGGGCTAGGTAAAGGTTGAACAGAAGGCGCGAGTAACCTAGGTCTCCCATTTACGCTGTAGGTTCTCCGGAATCTATCTACCTCGCTGACATTTATACCATACATACATCTTCTTCCTCTGTCAGTGATGGCCCCAAAAAGGTCTTTGTGAGTTACTGGGTACCAGAGTCCCGGTGGAGTTCTTAATGTTTCAGTTTACTTTATGAAAGGACCCCAGGCAATTAAAGTGCAACTAGGTGATTTGCAGCGTAGGACAGAGAATAGATCCACAGCAGCAGATCATGATCATGGTGGAAGAGAAGATATAGGAGATGGAGAATTTATGTTTTTTTTTTTTTTTTTACAGATGGTTACTGATAACATCAAATAAAACTAGTAGAACCATTTTCGAAAATTACGCCAGAAAACGTTTAAACAACCGTTTCTGTGATGGATTAAATTTTAATTTTGAAAAAGATGAGACTAAAGATTAAAATGTTGACGATACCCAAACGATTAAATAATCGAATCTAACGTGAAGATACGTTAGGGATTAATGAATAACATTTCATTAGACATTCTCTAAAGATGAAACAATTCAATTGAAAAGCTTTGAATGCAATTCAATTTAGATTAGACTAAGAATTAGACTATCCTTGATTAGATCGTGTTCAGAGGGAACACACACACACACACACGGAGAGAATTACCCTGATTAGATGGGTTTTCAGCGTTCAGAGAGGCAACAGTATGCTTTGGCTGAAGTGTTGAGCTGACTCTGAACATTTAGCACTAATTTAGTGTGACTGAACAGCAGACGCTGATGCTGCTGGTACCCACACAAACCCCCCCCCCCCATGCGTCTTCATAAGCTGTGCCATAGGCAACACCATCGTGGGGGGTGTTTGTGTGTGGGGGGGGAATCCCCTCATGCTCCTGAAAAGATGAAGAGACTGCCACAAAGCAGTCTCAACAGAGAGAGAGAGTGATGGAGGGATGATTATCAGTCTCTTTAGATACAGTCTGTATGCATCTCATCGGAGCTTAGACAACAGCAACTACAGAAAACGATGACATAATTCTCTGGATGGAAAAATGGACAGAGGAAGGTGAGAGAGGGGGGTGAGAGAGGGGGGTGAGAGAGGGAAGAATGAAGGCGGGTAAGGGTGACACCACAGCAGGGTATCACAGGCTAATTTCCCATGAGTGTCTCTCGGAATAACACGTTGATCGTGTGCAGGCAGGGCTAGTGTTTCCCCCCGGGAGTGTACACACACGCACACACTCATTCACACACACACACACGCACACGCACACACATATTTTAGGCTGCTTTCGGTGTGCTATGAGAGTCCGGACATGCAAGGGCATTGCTGATCTTAAGGGATGTGTGTTGTGTTTTGGATGGCCCTCCCCTCCTCCCTCCTCTCCAACAGCGCGAGTTCAAGCCAGCAAGAAGGGCTCCATCTGAACATCACCATGGTGACAGCCTAGTACACACACAAGGACAACACCCACCTCCCCTATCCCTCTATCCCTACCCCCATCAATGATTATACTGTCTGTGAGGACGAAAGAGTGTGTGTGTGTGTGTGTGTGTGTGTGTGTGTGTGTGTGTGTGTGTGTGTGTGTGTGTGTGTGTGTGTGTGTGTGTGTGTGTGTGTGTGTGTGTGTGTGGGGTGTGTTTAGTATTGGTACGGTAGTCATGCTCCTATCTCAGTCTGTCAATTTAATGGCCCTCTGTGTCTGAGGTAACTGAGGGGTTACTAGCTGTCCATCAAAGCTTTGCCCCGCCCCGCCCTCAGACACTGTGCAAGAGCTGTACCGTAATGTGCGTGTGTGTGTGCGTGTGTGCGTGTGTGTGTGTGTGAGTGAGTGTGTGCGCCCGTCTGTGTGTCTGTCTGTGTGTGTGAGATGTGTGGCAGCGGGTACACAGAGCTCTGCTCACTCTCTCTGCTCTGTATGAATGAAAGTGATACCTCAGCGCTCCCGTACTGTCTAGCCTTTCCTCCCTGCCAGCCAATAGCACTCAGCGCTACCTTGCCTCCTGGAAACAATGACATCATCTCTAGCCAATAGCATCGCAGCTCTGGGGCTTGCTGCTTGCTGCAGCTCCAACGATGATCAGTTGGGACAAGAGGAGAGGGAAGGATGGAGAAAAGAGAGAGAATATTGTACTGACAGTGCAAACGGGAGATAGCAGGGCCCAGATTTCAAACAGGCTATAAGGCTCAGAGGTATTTCTGTGTACACTCTTCAAAATAAAGGTGCAAGTTGGAACCAAATAAGGTTTGTGAGAGCTATGCCATAGTGGAACCATTTTAGGGTCTCTGAAGCACCTTTAATGGGATGGTTCTTTGAAGAACCATACAAAAATCCAAAACCAGAAATGTTTCGGCCCTCCAGGACCAGAATTCAATATGCCTGCTGTAGGGTTTAAAGCCTTATTTGCATATTCATATTGCATATCCTTGGTGACTTTCAAGTGAATTTTAAAGTTACTAGTACCACCCATGACTGTATTTGCTAGTGACAGAAACATGGTTGTTACATTCATTCATTTGCAGTCCTGTGGCCTTCACCAAGTGAGATCTTAAGAGAATATGTTTCATAAGGCCTTCTTTTGAAGGCGTAGTTTTACCATAGTACAGTGGCCTGAAACTCTTGGTTTACAGGACACATCAGGCCTGCAAGTCACATTATGATGGCTAGCAAGGTGATGTGTAATTCCTATTGGAATCCAGCCAGAGTGGGGATATCAAACATTTGGAATTTTGGGAAGACTAAGATATGAGACTACCTTAAATATCTAAACTGGAACAACCATTTCAGTAACTGGTGCAATAAGTCCAAGTAACAGATTGGAATAGTTTAGGAAAATGTATGTCATTTATATTTGAGTAGTGTGAGATTAATTAATCAATCAGTGTACATGCAAAAACAGAGATATTGAAACAAAACAATTCTTAAAATCAACTTGCAATAGAGCATGCTGGAAAATATGATAATGATGGGCATGATTTTGCTTCAATTCTGGTTATTAACGCCAACACTGGGGTTCTTTTACACCACTGTGTTAATTTAACTCTTGAATCAACACTAGAAATGTAGCACTGAAAAATCAACACTAGTTAACATAGTGAAAGGGACACATCTGCAGGCTCCCATACATTTCAAGAACCTTTTAGAATTCTGAAGAACAGTAGATGTCAAGAACCCCACACTCGATGTTCTTTATCGGGCAAGACGTGGTACTATCACGGCCACAGATACTACAACGGCCAGACAGGGCTGTGCGTGTACTCGGCCCGTCAGAGGGCCTGGCTAATTCACACCCCTGATTAATATGCATCACCAGTCCACCTATCAGATCAAACGCTGCCTCATTACCATATCATTATCAGCAGAGGAATAGTGGACATGGGGAGGAGAGGCTGTGTGTACGTGAGGACTTTCTCTAATCTGTTTATTTTAAATGTATCATATAGGTATGGCATCTTTTATATATTTTTGTATTATTTTTTTACCTTTATTTAACTAGGCAAGTCAGTTAAGAACAAATTCTTATTTACAATGACAGCCTAGGAAGAGTGGTTTAACTGCCTTGTTCAGAGGCAAAAAGACAGATTTTTACCTTGTCAGCTCGGGGATTCGATCCAGCAACCTTTCGGTTACTGACCCAACGCTCTAACCACTAGGCTACCTGCCGACGTCTCTCTGTCTCTCTCTCTCTGTCTCTCTCTCTCTGTCTCTCTCTCCTCCCCCTCACCTGACTTTCCTCCCTCTCTAGTCCCACCCCCACCCCATTCTCCCTCTCCTCCCCGTCTCTCCTATGACCCTGGTCTGTGTGTTTGTGTGCAGAGCGTCAAGCCCGTCAATAGGTCACCCTGTGTTTGTGTACTGACAGACTGAGGAATGCATAGCGTTGGGTGTCAGCGTCTGACTGTCGACTCCGGACAGACCGCGGCATTGATGCTTTTCCTCTTTTCGCCCTCACAAAGCGAAACGTCCCACCGCAGGGCGTGTCCAGGTATCGATTAGACTGGCGTGTTGTGTTGTGCATGTGCTTGCCTGTCTCTTCCTGTGTGCTCATCAGCATGTATACACACACAGGCGATCTTTTCCAACGTTAGCCTTTTATATGCACTGGAGGGCGGTTACACCGTCGACCCACAAAGGCCCTTGACCACACCAAAAGCATAAAAGCACAACTGAAAATAAAAGCGGAAAGGGTGTGACGATCAGCTATTAAAACTATATCAAATATCAACACTTACAGCCAAAGCTACAAATAATGCTTAGGCTGTCAGGGCTCCCTATATTAAGTCATATTGCTTTGTATCTGCTATTGTCTTTATTGTGGTACATCGAGACTAACGTACGAGCAACAATAGACTTGCTGCTGTCGTTGTGGTTTGATGTGATGGATGATGATCGATGTGACAGGCCCATCCCTCCGTTCTCGCTTCCTTTCCCTCCTCTCCTTCCTCCTCTCTCTTGTCCATCCTTTCCCTCAGGCCCGAAGCCAGTGGCTGGGATAGGGATTGGGAGTGGTCAGTCATTTAGAGGGATGAGATGCTGTTACGATGCTCTCATCAATTTCCTCTGAAAGATGGGACGGGGGCAGGATATATTACTGAGCATCAGAGTAGAGCCATTCGTTCGGTGTCTGAATCAGAAACAATCCTTCAATCTGTGTTTCGTAATCTATTTATCCTTAATTTCACCAGGGAGTCTCTAGAGATAAAAAAAAAAAAGTCTCCCCGAATTGAATGATACAGCAAGTTAGACCAGGGTTTCTTAAACTATGGGTCGGGACCCAAAGTTGGTCCTGGGCATGTGAGAGACGGGTTGCGAGTTATGAGAATACATCTATAATACACACTATTTTGACTTAATTTGAGTCATTAAAGGATGATTTGGGTCACAGGAGGATGGTCAATTTGTCATTTGGGTTTCAAGCTGAAAAAGTGTACGAACCCATGATAAACTGATAGTGTGGTAGGCAGATTTGTCTCTAGCCAGCCCCTTTGCTTCACCATGAAACGGTTTAGTTTGGACTCCAGGCTAGCCAACTCCTCTGTCGTTGTCATAAACGTTATGTTAGACGGTGACAAAGGACTTGAGTTTTAAACGGAAAGCGATCTGGTGTCTGTCTGGCTGTAGCATCAAAAGGAGTCCCGTTCAGTCAATGTCTGGTCTCGTCTGCTCGGTCTCTGTCTGTCAGATCCCTCATGTGTTCCTGACTCCTCATCAGGGACATAAGTCTCTGTTTTTGGGGGAGATGAGATCTCCCATCTTTTATTGGCTTTCTACGTCTTCATAATTCCAGCCCGCTGTGTCTTTTCAGCAGCAACAATTAATTCAGGCCTGGCGTTTATTGATTAATCAATGGAAGGGATGCAGCATCTCTGTATTTCTCCACTGCACCACACACACACACACACACACACACACACACTTTCTGCTCCGCTTGACTCTTTCCTCCTGCTGCTTCCTTCTCTCCTGCTTTGGGGTGGTGGGGAGAGAGAGGAGCATCGTGGGACTTGTGGTTTATCTGACAGTGTAAAGGCCTCCATTTATAAAGAACAACAAAAAGATCCCATGGCCTCGGCTTAACACATTACCGCTTGTCACCGTGGTAACAGATAGCCTCTGGACTCGGCCTCTGGCTCCCAGCCGACACACCACACACACACACACAAAACGTCCCACACACTGACGCACACACTGACACCGCTGGGCCAGAGGAGTAGTAGCAGGTTAGTATTGATGAGGCCCCAAGACCCACAATCCATCAGGGCCCTGACCCCTGACCCTTGAGAGCCTTTAAACTGGCCATTAATGGGCCATTCTTTCAGTGTGTGTGTTTTTCTGTGTGTGAGGAGAGGGGCTAAAGCACAGTCTATTCCTGACTACTCCTAAATGCCAACACACATTTATTTGGATATTCATCTCACACAGACGGGCAGGTTATGGTATCACCCAACAGAGTGTTATATAATTTCTGTGGTCGATATGTCTGTAAACAAAATGAATCCATACCAATTTGTGAACCGGGAATCTTTCTTAATAGGAAAAATATAATAAATCCCAGTCAGAGGAGGTTTGTGGGTTTTTGGGAACCTCATATGACCTGAACAATGAAATTCAGCCGACAGCCAATCCGGCCAATTTTCTCTTTCTCTGGTGTGTAGATTATCCAACCGTATCCCTGTAAGCCTGTTCGCTCTCCTCTTCCTCCTCCTCCTCCTCTCCTCCCCTTCTCCTTTTCTCCTCCCTTTCTCTCCCCGGAGCCCAGTCATCAGTGTGTTGCTCCTGTTCTTGTCAGTGTAATGGGCCGACCAGTCTCACTGCTGCACCAAACACACAAACTGACACACACTCACTCACACACACACGCTATGATACAGGCTGCTACACAGAGCACACACACTGACAGGCAGGGAGCAGGTGGGAAAGATAGATGGGGGAGGGAGGCGATAGAGAGACAGGTGGAGAAAGAGAGGAGGATGAAGGAAAGTAGAGGAGGAGAGAGAGAGAGAGAGAGAGAGAGAGGAGAAGAAGAAGGCAGAGAAATAGAGAGAGCAGAAGCAGGTAAGTGAGACAAGTGACCTTTCATTCGCCCTCCCTCTATCCCTCCCTCCATCCTAGCCATTGCTGGCAGATTACTCACTGCCTGTCTGTACTGAGGAGGTGGACCGGAGGCTGTTGCTGGGGCTGGAGGCTGGGCAGTGACAAAGCAAGGTTTTGGGTAGAGGAGATGGGGCAGTGTTATCTCAGTGCTACAGAGAAGTCGGGTAGTTGAGATATGTTGTTGGTAAATGGAGGGCCAGGGAAGTCTTATTAGGTAGTGTTGTAGTGCCGTGGAGAGAGCTGTACCTCGGACGGTGGTGTTATGAGTCAAGGTTGACTGTGCATGTATGTAGTCCACTGTTATTGGTTAGTGGAGACCAAGACCATGGGGTAGCAGATCAGAGGAAAGCGTTGGCCACACCCAGCTATGTTTTCCCCTTCAGTTCACCCCACTGCACATTGCAGGATCGTTCCCAGCCCGGCAAGGCCCAGCCCGGCGCGACAGTGCACATTAACCCTCTCAGTCTCCTCTCCACCAGCTTCAAGGAGGGAGGGAGGGAGGGAGGGAGGGGCCACCATGAAGGGGGAGGGGTTACCATGGCAGTATGTCCCAGGTGTGGCCCTGCTGAGTGGGCTAGGGAAGGAAGGAAGGAAGGAAGGAAGGAAGGAAGGAAGGAAGGAAGGAAGGAAGGAAGGAAGGAAGGAAGGAAGGAAGGAAGGAAGGAAGGGAAGGCGGTGGGTTGGTGGTAGGTGCTGGTTGATGATGGTAGATGGTGTGGTCGTGCTGGGTCTGCTGAGACGGATAGGGAGGAGGGAGGAAAGGGTTGGTTGATGATGGTAGATGGTGTGGTCGTGCTGGGTCTGCTGAGACGGATAGGGAGGAGGGAGGAAAGGGTTGGTTGATGATGGTAGATGGTGTGGTCGTGCTGGGTCTGCTGAGACGGATAGGGAGGAGGGAGGAAAGGGTTGGTTGATGATGGTAGATGGTGTGGTCGTGCTGGGTCTGCTGAGACGGATAGGGAGGAGGGAGGAAAGGGTTGGTTGATGATGGTAGATGGTGTGGTCGTGCTGGGTCTGCTGAGACGGATAGGGAGGAGGGAGGAAAGGGTTGGTTGATGATGGTAGATGGTGTGGTCGTGCTGGGTCTGCTGAGACGGATAGGGAGGAGGGAGGAAAGGGTTGGTTGATGATGGTAGATGGTGTGGTCGTGCTGGGTCTGCTGAGACGGATAGGGAGGAGGGAGGAAAGGGTTGGTTGATGATGGTAGATGTGTTGCGTGAGACCTCTAGCCTTGCGTTTTGTCAAACCTCTCAGCTGTCCTCTCCTAATTGGGTAGTCATGCCCTGATGGAGCCTCCAGTCCCCAGTCCCAAAACCCCAAGCCCCCTCCCTGGCCTTTCCCCAGCCCCTGACCCCACTGTGGCCTTGCCTCAGTCTCACCCAGCAGCCCCCAATCTTCCAATCCTGGCCTTTCCCCAGCCAGCAGCCCCCCAGGGCCAGTGAAAGGATGGAAGGGGGGTCAGTGGAGGGAACACAAAGTGACTCCCACTGTGGGGTCTGTGGGGTGGGTGGAGGCTGCAGAGTAGAGGCTGATTCCCCCTGACAGGACTGGCTCTGTGATGAGTTTATCTAAACACAAAAAAGGACCTGTTCCCTTTGGTAGGGTCACAAGGTTGTCCAGCATGGACACACACACACACACACACACACACACACACACACACACACACACACACACACACACACACACACACACACACACACACACACAAAGAGTGAGTTAAAGATGACCTATTTTCTATACCAATATGTTTCCAGATGCAGGAGGGAAGCAGCTTGGGAGCATGTTGTGGCCATCCAGAGGCATTCTTTTGGGGGATGGTGGTTGTGTGTGTGTGTGTGTGTGTGTGTGTGTGTGTGTGCTTACTTCTGAACATACTCTGCTACCCTACAGGCGTGTTTAACAGTAAAAACAGAGGTTGAGAGTCAGGGGGAAGAGAATCAGCTCAGAGACATACTTACAGTCCGAAATCATTAGAGGTGAGTGCATCTCTGTATCTCTCTCACTTTGTGTGTGTGTGTGATAGTGGGGTGGGAGACACACACAGACACTCTACACATATCAGCCACACCATCTCATTCTCACCCACTCAGTTAATATTGTCTTTTCCTTATCATCATAAATCCCACTCATCATGTGCAGCATCTTAATCAACTGTCATTAAGGAACCAGAGAGTAGGAGGAAGAAAGCTGTGAAGAGATAGAGGAAAGGGGGGAGAGAAAGAGACAAACAGACAGAGAAAGAGAGAGGGGGAGGGGGAGGGAGATGGAGAGAGGGAAATAGTTTGGAAGAGAGAGCAAAAGAGAATAGATGGATGTTCCACAGTGGGAGTCCAGGAGCGTGTCATATCCTGTGGCCCAGCTGTCAGTCAGTGTGGGGGTAGAGGCACTGAGACCATGCTGAGTGACAAGCTCTGGAGGGGATTGTGTGTGTGTGTGTGTGTGTGTGTGTGTGTGTGTGTGTCTGAGAGCTTGCACTGAGCAGCCCTAAGGGGGATAGACAGGGCATGACAGCGGAAAGGAATGAGGATTTTTCTGCCACTCTGTCGCAAGCAGTAGCTGTGTGTGTCTGTGTATACCAGCAGTAGTAGTAGTGGTGGAGTCAGTGTTGACAGTGGAGGTCCCAGTTATCAGTCCCACCTCCAGACCCCAGCCTGCAGATATATCAGCCTACAGAGTGGATGTAAACTATAGCCTGCAGAGATGATCCCTGCAGAGGGGGGCACAGCAGGACAAGACACCCACGAGGAGTGGGGGTCGCCCGAAGAGTGACTGGAGTATGGAATTCATACAATGTAACTAGATGTATATCTGGTTGGCGGGAGAGGATGAGGGATAGGTTGCTCCTCGGCGATTCCTTAGCGAAGAGTCTGCATAACGCCGTTGCTGTATGTGAATGACATACCGAAGAAATTAATCAGATGAGCTTGGTGGTTTATCCTAAAGCTATGGGATTTACTTTGGGTTACAGTCTGTGCCAGTCTAACTTAAGCCTTGTATGTCCTTTAACATTCCTTACACTGCAACATGGCTTCTCATAGTACCGCCAGTCTGTGGAAGGGGAGGGATAAGTGTTAGGACTCAGAGACTAGGAGGAGAGAGAGGAGATCAGGTAAGATAGGAGCATGTGAAATAATGGGATAAGGCTGAGATGGTGGGAGACAGGGTTGGATGGGAGGGTTTTTAAGCAGTAATCCAGGCCCCTAAACCCCTTAGAGGGGGGCAGATGGAAAGAGGGAGGGAGGGATCGAGGGTACAGAGAGGGACCTCTGCTCTGGCGCAGCGGATGGGGAGGAGGTGGGGTCCCTCAATCTCAGGCTGCTACCATAGCAACTGGGCT
>NC_042979.1:4988458-5078458 GCF_901001165.1 Salmo trutta | reverse complement strand
GAGGAGGAGGTGAAGTAGGAAGTGGGGGTTTAATCAACTTATCTCAGAGAAGAGGAGGGGAAGGGGGGGGGAGACCAGAAGCATACAGTGACCCGGGGCGATATGGTATTGATTGTCTGCCTTCTGGAGCCCCCTCATCTCTTTCTCTCACTCATACAGATAGACAGCTTCACTGATGGATGGATCGATGGATGGATGGACAGACACACACACGCGCGAAGAGATATAGTACTTTCAATGATAGTCTCACTTGTAGTCTCACTTGTATTTTCTACAGTAGGAAAATAATCCTTCAGCAACAGGAAATGTGAATATTTATGTGGAATATAATTCATGGACATTTTTGTAGGGATTGATACATTTTTCATTTGGGCAAATAAAGTCTGACATTTCAAAGTGGAAATGGCAAACTTTAGAACCCTTTTTAAAACTCAAACACACTGCAGGAATATTCCCTGTAACAAAAGGGTGATCCAATTAAGATCCTACATCTGTAGAAGTGCACTTCGATAGTGTTTACTCCCAGTGGGTGTCAGATATCGTCATATCTTTCCATTTAGCATCTCATCCCTGTGTCCATAGAGACCGTGTTGTTATTGTTTGTTTTGGTGGTTGTGCCTCTACTGGTAGTATAGAGATGCTGTCAGTGTGTTTACTCTTCTCTATCTCATCTCTCCCTCTCTCTCTGACTCTCTCTCTTTCCCCCTTCTCTCTCGCTCACCTCCCACTCCCTGTCTCTCTCTTTCAGTTCCTCTCTCACTTTGTCCCTCTCTCTGTCCTCCCTGGCCGCACATTTCCTCATAGATCTGGACTCGAATGTAAATGTCTTTGTCGTCATGGTGGTTTCAACATAACTTTAGAACAGTACTGTTGAAATGTGTAATACTGTAAAGTCTTGCATTCTGATTGTGTAACTATGGATGTTGGTGGGACTGTGGTGCTTGACTTATGCTGTGCTGTGTTCCTGTGCGTAGGAATGGAGGAAGTTAGGTCATAGATGACTATATAACAGAAACTTAAAGACAGGCAGAGTACTGTAGCCTACACACACACACACGTAAGAAGGAGTTTTATTTTGAAAGGTTTCACAATGGGGGAAATCAGACCTTCTTTGAAATCAGGTCAATGAGTGTTGGATTCCATGTACTGCAGGGTACTGTGTGTGTGTGTGCGTGCATAGTACCAGTATCACTGAATAGTACCAGAATCACTGAATAGTACCAGTATCACTGAATAGTACCAGAATCACTGAATAGTACCAGAATCACTGAATAGTACCAGAATCACTGAATAGTACCAGTATCACTGAATAGTACCAGAATTACTGAATAGTACCAGGTGTGAGCGTCTGTCTCACAGGGGTGTGTTTCCTGTTCCCTCCAGTTCTCCAAGGAGAAATACCTGCTGGAGTCTCCACCAGAGAAACTACGCAAGGAGCTGGAGGAGGAGCTGAAACTCTGCAGCAGCGATATCAGGAGCCATGGCTGGTACCATGGACACATCCCTCGAGAGGTACCCACACACACACACACACACACACACACACACACACACACACACACACACACTACACATACAGTGTATACACACACACACACACACACAGTACACATACAGTGTATACACACACACACACACACACACACACACACACACACACACACACAGTACACATACAGTGTATACACACACACACACACACACACACACACACACACACACACACACACACACACACACACACACACACACACACACACACACACACACACACACACACACACACACACACACACACACACAGTGTATACACACACACACAGTACACACACACACACACAGTACACAAACAGTGTATACACACACACACACACAGTACACATACAGTGTATACACACACACACACACAGTGTGTGTATACACACACACACACACACACACACACACACACACACACACACACACACACATACAGTGTGTGTATACACACACACACACACACACACAGTGTATACACACACACACACACACACAGTGTATACACACACACACACACACACGGTGTATACACACACACACACACAGTGTATACTCACACACACACACACACACAGTATACATACAGTGTATACACACACACACACACACACACACACACACACACACACACACACACACACACACAGAGTACACATACAGAGTACACATACAGTGTATACACACACAAAGAAGAGTGGTTATCTACATGCATACTGTTGTGTTCTTAGTTAGTGATGTTTCATGCACAATAAATGTCCCATACATGCATTTCTTTGCCAACTTATACCTTCCACTGTAGTAGTTATTGACATTCTTACGGATTCATTTGCATAATGAACAGCCTTCCATATGCTCTTAGTCTTAGAAAAAAACGGCAAAATCCAGAACTTGTGAAACGTTCCTCACACACGCACACACACGCGCACACACGCGCACACACACACACACACACACACACACACACACACACACACACACACACACACACACACACACACACACACACACACACACACACACACACACACACACACACACACACACACACACACACACCGGTGTGGCCCCACAGTCCTCCTGACACCCATCCGCACTCCTCCCTCGCTTTCTCTCTGTAGTGTGAGTTAAACCATCTGTGAGTCTCCCTCCCTCGCTCCGTCTGCGATGCTTCAGCACATTAACATAATGCTACATTCACACTGGAGTAAACAGACAGAACAGGGGGAACCCGCGGCTCACCCTCACTGCTAAAACAATGCACTGTCTCCATGGTGATGGGCTCCCACGCAGCCAGCCGCAAGCAGCAGCACCCCTGTCTGTGTCTGTCTGTGTCTGGTGGTGGTGGTCTGGCCTGTAGTAACAGCTCTCCCTGCTGGCCATTTGGAGAAAGGCTTTACTATGGAATTACACCTTTAGACATTGTGTATTCCTCACTATGTCCCCTATTATAGCGTGCCTCTTCATAACAGTTCTCATAGGAAATCTTAGTTGTGTAAGCTATGTTTCCACACTAGATGTGTGCTTAACATTGACTTCGAGCCACTTTGTGTACTTTTCAGGCGTAAATAATAATGGGTACCTGCGTCGCACAATGTTGTACAGTTGAAGTCGGAAGTTTACATACACTTAGGTTGGAGTCATTTAAACTCGGTTTTCAACCACTCCACAAATTTCTTGTTAACAAACTATAGTTTTGGCAAGTCGGTTAGGACATCTACTTTGTGCATGACAAGTCATTTTTCCAAAAGTTGTATACAGACAGATTATTTCACTTATAATTCACTTTATCACAATTCCAGTGGGTCAGAAGTTTACATACACTAAGTTGACTGTGCCTTTAAACAGATTGGAAAATTCCAGAAAATGATGTCATGGCTTTAGAAGCTTCTGATAGGCTAATTGACATAATTTGAGTCAATTGGAGGAGTACCTGTGGATGTATTTCAAGGCCTACCTTCAGACTCTGTGCCTCTTTGCTTGACATCATGGGAAAATCAAAAGAAATCAGCCAAGACCTCAGAAAATTAATTGTAGACCTCCACAAGTCTGGTTCATCCTTGGGAGCAATTTCCAAATGCGTACCACGTTCATCTGTACAAACAATAGTACGCAAGTATAAACACCATGGGACCACGCAGCCGTCGTACTGCTCAGGAAGGAGACACGTTCTGTCTCCTAGAGATGAACGTACTTTGGTGCGAAAAGTGCAAATCAATCCTAGAACAACAGCAAAGGACCTTGTGAAGATGCTGGAGGAAACAGGTACAAAAGTATTTATAGCCACAGTAAAACGAGTCCTATATATCGACATAACCTGAAAGGCCGCTCAGCAAGGAAGAAGCCACTGCTCCAAAACCGCCATAAAAAAAGCCAGACTACGGTTTGCAACTGCACATGGGGACAAAGATCGTACTTTTTGGAGAAATGTCCTCTGGTCTGAGGAAACAAAAATAGAACTGTTTGGCCATAATGACCATAGTTATGTTTGGAGGAAAAAGGGGGAGGCTTGCCAGCCAAAGAACACCATCCCAACCGTGAAGCACGGGGGTGGCAGCATCATGTTGTGGGGGTGCTTTGCTGCAGGAGGGACTCGTGCACTGTCACATGAGTTGACGCTGGAAAGACGAAGCAGGTACGGGGAGTAAACATTTAATAAATAACTGAAATAACACGAGACAGGAACAGCGTCAAGAACTAAAACTAAAGACAAAAACAATCAATGCAGCAGCAGGGAACAGAGCAAAGGAACAGACAAATATAAGGGAGGAAATGAACATGTTATAAGTGAGTCCAGTTGAGTCCAATAACGCTGATGCAAGTGACAAGGGAAGGCAGGTGTGGGTGATGGATGGCAGGAGTGCGTGATGCAGGGTAATCTGGCGCCCTCAAGCGCCAGGGGAAGGGAAGAGCGGGAGCAGAGGTGACATGCACTTCACAAAATAGATGGCATCATGAGGATGGACAATTATGTAGATATATTGAGGCAACATCTGAAGCAACATCAGTTAGGAAGTTAAAGCTTGGTCACAAATGGGTCTTCCAGATGGACAATGACCCCATGCATACTTCCAAGTTGTGGCAAAATGGCTTAAGGACAACAAAGTCAAGGTATTGGAGGGGCCATCACAAAGCCCTGACCTGGGCAGAACTGAAAAAGGATGTGCGAGCAAGGAGGCCTACAAACCTGACTCAGTTACACCAGCTCTGTCAGGAGGAATGGGCCAAAATTCACTCAACTTATTGTGGGAAGCTTGTGGAAGGCTACCCGAAACGTTAAACAATTTAAAGCCAATGCTACCAAATGCTAATTGAGTGTATGTAAACTTCTGACCCACTGGGAATGTGATGAAAGAAATAAAAGCTGAAATCATTCTCTCTACTATTATTCTGACATTTCACATTCTTAAAATAAAGTGGTGATCCTAACTGACCTAAGACAGGGAAGTTTACTAGGATTAAATGTCAGGAATTGTGAAAAACTGAGTTGAAAGGTATTGGGCTAAGGTGTATGCAAACTTCCGACTTCAACTGTAGATCAAACAGTCTTCTAAAAATGTCACTATAACAATGTTATGGACCTCATAACAATCTAACAATGTTATGAAATAACCCTCCTAATTCCTTTCTGTCAACCTCCAGCTATCGGAGACTGTAGTCCTGCAGAACGGTGATTTCCTGATCCGGGATTCGCTGATTAACATGGGCGACTACGTCCTAACGACCCGCTGGAACCACGAGGTTCTGCATTTTAAGATCACCAAGGTCCTGGTCAAGTCCAGCACTGAGTCGAAGGTATGTAATTGTAACTTGCAGACCTGGGTTCGAATACTATTTCAGGTATTTGAATTACTTTTCAATACATTTCAAAACAAGTTTTAAATACAATTTATTTGAAAAAAACAAGTAGTTGAACATGTAAATGCATTTGAAAATACTATTTGAAAAGCATTTGTCATGTATTTACAATTCCTTCAAATACATATCATTGGAAGTATTTCAAAGACAGTATTTTCTAATAAATATTTATATATAATTGCATAGTAATTTTATTTTAAATAACAAACAATTTAACATATAAAGGTCTTGTTCCACTGTTTAATCACAATATGCAGCCCATACTTTACATTGGTGTCTCATGAAAGAGGACAAGATGAAAGTTTCAAAAAGCTCATCAGACATTGAGTAGTGATCTGTTCTGAAGATACACACCCCCCCCCCCATGCTGAAAAGCCGCTCCACAGCTTCGGAGGATGCTCGGACATGTAGGTAAACAGCAGCAACTCTGCTCAGTGTTGGTCGTGTGTGGCTGCGTCTTCCAGAATTTCAGAGGATCAGCTTGATGGAAGATATGGGGTGATGAGGTAATCATCAATTTCTATATTCTTTGGTTGTTCCATGCAACCAAACAGTGTGTCCAAGCGACTTTGTTGGTGGTGGTGGCTCACTGTGTGGGACATCCTATGTTGTGCTGGTGAACTTTTTGTCCAGATCGTTGATGTCTGCAGTAAGGGCAGTCTTCTCAGTGGCATTGCACCATGCCAGTTTAAAGCGTGGATCCAAGACTGAGGTAATCTTGTGCGGCTTCTTCTGCTCATAAACAGTCAGGCACTTCTCAACGACTTCTTTCAGGTTTTTGACAAGCTTTTTGTTGTACCTGGTAAACCAATTGGTGAGATGTTTAGTCAGTCCTCTGATGCATGGGATGATGTAGCCGGCTGTGATGATATCAGATCCTTGCACACAATCTGTGGCAAACTCAAAGGGGGTGAGGATGTCCACAGCATCAGTACTGATATACTTCTTGTGCATGGATAGCTTGGTGACAGGCAGTGTGTTATGCTTTTCTTCATCCGCATTGAGAGAATCATTTTCAGTTGAGTTCCACCTTGTGACAGTGGCTGGTTGCAGACAATTCTTCCCTTTCAGGAGATCCTGTGCAAATGTTAGTGGGAGACAATGTTGGAGGATTTGGAAATGGCTGTGTTGAGGTTATCTGCAGATTTAAGGCCATATAAACATACTCAAATACACAGAAAAAAGGATTTTAAATAACAAATACCAGTCACCATGAAGGCCAAAACTCCATCCCACCAAAACAGGCTTTTCAAACAGCTCTTACACTAAAAGGGCATTATCATAATTTTCATAGTTTTATTCCAACCTCATAATGTGGAAATATATACACTACCGGTCAAAGGTTTTAGAACACCGACTCATTCAAGGGTTTTTCTTTATTTTTACTATTTTCAACGTTGTAGAATAATAGTGAAGACATCAAAACTATGAAATAATAGATATGGAATCATGTAGTAACCAAAAAAGTGTTAAACAAATCAAAATATATTATATTTGAGAATCTTTAAAAATAAAATAATGACAAACCCTTTGCCTTGATGACAGCTTTGCACACTCTTGGCATTCTCTCAACCAGATTCATGAGGTAGTCACCTGGAATGCATTTCAATTAACAGGTGTGCCTTCTTAAAAGTAAATTTGCCAAATTTCTTTCCTTCTTAATGCATTTGAGCCAATTAGTTGTGTTGTGACAAGGTAGGGGTGGTATACAGAAGATAGCCCTATTTTGTAAAAGACCAAGTCCATATTATGGCAAGAACAGCTCAAATAAACAAAGAGAAATTACAGTCCATCATTACTTTAAGACATGAAGGTCAGTCAATATGGAAAATTTCAAGAACTTTGAAAGTTTCTTCAAGTGCAGTCGCAAAAACCATCAAGCACTATGATGAAACTGGCTCTCATGAGGACCGCCACAGGAATGGAAGACCCAGAGTTACCTCTGCTGCAGAGGATAAGTTCATTAGAGTAACCAGCCTCAGAAATGGCAGCCCAAATAAATGCTTCAGAGTTCAAGTAACAGACACATCTCAACATCAACTGTTCAGAGGAGACTGCGTGAATCAGGTTTTCATGGTCAAATTGCTGCAAAGAAACCACTACTAAAGGACACCAATAATAAGAAGAGACTTGCTTGGGCCAAGAAACACTACATGATTCCATATGTGTTATTTCATAGTTTTGATGTCTTCACTATTATTTTACAATGTAGAAAATAGTACAAATAATGACAAACCCTTGAATGAGTAGGTGCTGACTTGTTGTACCCTGGACAACTACTGTGATTATTATTATTTGACCATGCTGGTCATTTATGAACATTTGAACATCTTGGCCATGTTCTGTTATAATCTCCACCCGGCACAGCCAGAAGAGGACTGGCCACCCCTCATAGCCTGGTTCCTCTCTAGGTTTCTTCCCAGGTTTTGGCCTTTCTAGGGAGTTTTCCCTAGCCACCGTGCTTCTACACCTGCATTGCTTGCTGTTTGGGGTTTTAGGCTGGGTTTCTGTACAGCACTTTGATATATCAGCTGATGTAAGAAGGGCTATGTAAATACATTTGATTTAATTCTAAAACTTTTGACCGGTAGTGTATAAAACACAAGAAAATCCAGTTTTTGACTGCACTGGGCCTTAAAGATTTAATGACAAGTCTAGTGAGTAAGGTGACTACGGATAAACGATTTATATATTTTTATGATCTATTGATTATTGTATATGAACTGTTGACTGTTGCCGTTTTATGCTGCTATCTGATTTGACTACTTATATTGTTGATCGTTGTCTTTGTGACTGTGTTGCAATGATTTGACAACTAAATGTTTCTTATTTTATCTTAAGGTCCAGTACCTGTTAGAGACGGACAGCTTCGACTCCATACCTGAACTGGTGAGGTTCTACGTGGCCGGGCGGCGGCCTGTCTCCCAGCCCAGTGGAGCCCAGATCTACTGTCCAATCATACGCACCCTACCCCTGCGCTACCTGGAGGCCACATTTGCCTTAGCCAATAGCAGGCACAGCCTGGCCCACTCACCGTCCAGTCAGAGAGGAGCGTACATCAAGAGGCGGAGCGTAACCATGAACGACGGATTGACCACAGAGAAGCTGATACCTCACAGGTGAGAGACGGACTGACATAGTATCATTTATTATATTCTCTTCTTCTTCTACGACATTCTTGTTCTCTCTCTGTGTGTGTGTGTGTGTGTGTGTGTGTGTGTGTGTGTGTGTGTGTGTGTGTGTGTGTGTGTGTGTGTGTGTGTGTGTGTGTGTGTGTGTGTGTGTGTGTGTGTGTGTGTGTGTGTGTGTGTGTGTGTGTGTGTGTGTGTGTGTGTGTGTGTGTGTGTGTGTTGTAAAGCAGATGTTTCATTGCCCATTCATTCCCATTGTGCGGTCAGTGATGTGGAGTCCATCAGTCCAGTGGAACCACCAGTTCTCCCAGTACCAGTCCCAGTAGCTACACCCGTACCAGTGGTACCAAAGCCAGAAGTGAAAGCTGCTGTCGTGGGGTGCAGGTGGTGTGTGTAAGCCCATTTGGGTCAGAACACTGGTGTTATGATAGAGTACTGACCCCTTCTCACTCTCACCCCCTGCCTCTGATTCACTGAGAGCATGCTAGATCAGAGCCATGCTTTAGACTCTGTACAAAATGGCTCGATGTTAAACTAGTTGCCACACCAGTCACTCTGACACTGAACTGTCTGCACATCCTTACAATACATCCTTACAATGCATGTCTGTTTCCTCCTCCTCGGCACAGCAACCCGAGGTCAAGCTGAGAGGTCAAGCTTAGCCTGGTCACAGATCTGTTTGTGCTGTCTTGTCAACTCGTATGGTCATTGTCATGCCAAACATGACATGGCACTGACCATGTGAATTGGCCATGCAGCGCAAACAGATCTGGGACAAGGATAAGGTTGACCTGTGTTTCACCTCTTCTTAGTAGACCAATAGGGAAAAATGTAGATCTGGCACTTAAGTTAAAATATAGACTATTGGGGCATTAATCAAATAAAAAATAATCCTATGACAACTCTCACGGTTCATGGGAACCCGGCCATATTAAAAAACGATTGGAAATGACTGTGTTGGTTTATGTTTGCAGCCCTTCTACTATTCACAACCACAAGGATGCGATGAGGAACTGTGCCATGAGTATGGATCAGATCCAGGAGTATCGCTGTCCCCTGTCTCCGGTAGGAGAAACACCTCTCTCCCCAGCATACAGCCACAGTGAGTGTTTCTGTCATGGAGATGCAGATTATTTTATAACGTGGTGGTGTGGTGCATTTGATTGAGCATGCCTGTCTACAGTGTAAGATGGGTAGGGTTTGCACTTTTGAGACAATTCCATTCGTTCCATTGCCCCAGGCAAGCTCAATCAAGCACAGCTAAACAAAAACATGACAAATTGAACCCTCGTATTGAATATACAATACATGTGTGTAACCCCCTGATTATCCCCCCCCCCCCAGTCCACAGACACAGAACCCAGTCAGGGGGTAGAGTTCTGGCAGTGGTGCCCCCCTCACCAGTCCTGAGACGCTCCAGCGAGCCCCAGCTCAGCCCTGGCTCCAACAACAACCTACCCGACATGCTAGCTGCCAGCTCCCACTCCACCCCGGCCCACTGCTCCTGCCCAGCCCCAGCAGGGGGCTCTGAAACAGAGGGAAGCTACTGCGACCTCAGGCCCTCCCCGGCCCCATGTCCCGGGGCCCCGTGTGCCGCTGGCATGCCCCCCACACCTCCAGCTAAGAGCTACGTGGAGCGGCTGCGTGTGGAGGAGGGCCGAGGGCCTGCCCCGGGGAGGGAGAACGGAGCAGGGGCTGGGGGAGAGGCGTTCAGCGCCCCCCTGGTGGAGACTGCCTCCTCCTTCAGACCAGGGAAGTACCTGTCACCCCTGATCCCCCAGGAGAACAAGCCCTTAGAGATGAGCGTACTGAAGAGAGTCAAGGAGTTGTTGGCCGAGGTGGACGCTAGGACGGCTGCTAAACACATCACAATGGCTGACTGCAAGGTATGGGGACAAGTGCATACAGTATGGACCCATAGGACTTTGAATAGGGTTATAAGAGCAGTATTCTGGCACTGTGTACCTTGGACCCCTGAACGTAACTCAGTGACGTCACTAATCCCCTACGGTCAGCCACACTACTCCGTCACAAAGTGTTGCTCAATTAACTCCTGTTAATGGTAGAGCAGCAGAGAGCAACATGAGGTTAATACAGGGATGACTATGCTATTCTCAGCACTATTTACTTAACTCATTATTTGATAACATTTGAATTAAGAGCCAATTAACCATACGTTGCAGTGACCATGAATACATTAAGATAGGAAGGGTTTGTCATTTCTATCTCCTCTCTCTCTCTCCCTCTCCTCTCCTTCCCGCCTTCTCTGCTTCCTTCACTCACTCCTTCCCTCTATGTTGTGCTTCTTCCTTCTGTCTATCTGCAGGTTGCTAGGATACTGGGCGTTACCAAGGAGATGCAGAGGATGATGGGAGTAGGTTCAGGACTGGAGCTTTTGACTCTACCTCACGGACATCAGCTGAGACTGGACCTACTGGAGAGGTAAGGGTTAATAGTAATAAAATATGTAGGGTTGTGCTTGAGGCTAGGATGTAGACATGAAGCTAGAGTTGAACTGGGATGTAGACATGAAGCTAGGGTTAGGATTGTGGTTGAGGCTAGGGTTGAACTGGGATGTGGACATGAAGTTAGGATTGTGGTTGAGGCTAGGGTTGAACTGGGATGTAGACATGAAGCTAGGGTTAGGATTGTGGTTGAGGCTAGGGTTGAACTGGGATGTGGACATGAAGTTAGGGTTGTGGTTGAGGCTAGAGTTGAACTGGAATGTGGACATGAAGTTAGGGTTGTGATGGGGGTTGGGTTGAACTGGGATGTGGACATGATGTTAGGTTTGAGGCTAGAGTTGAATTTGGATGTGGACATGATGTTAGGTTTGAGGCTAGAGTTGAACTTGGATGTATACATGAAGCTAAGGTTAGGGTTGTGGTTGAGGCTAGGGTTGAACTGGGATATGGACATGAAGTTAGGATTGTGGTTGAGGCTAGGGTTGAACTGGAATGTGGACATTAAGTTAGGGTTATGTTTGAGGCTAGGGTTGAACTGGAATGTGGACATGAAGTTGGTGTTGAGGTTAGAGTTGAACTGGGATGTGGAGATGAAGCTAGGTTTAGGGTTGTGGTTGAGGCTAGGTTTGAACTGGGATGTTGACATGAAATTCCGGTTAGGGTTGTGGTTGAGGCTAGGGTTGAATTGGGATGTGGACATGAAGCTAGGGTTAGGGCTGTGGTTGAAGCTAGGGTTGAACTGGGATGTGGACATGAAGTTGGGGTTAGGGTTTTGGTAGAGGCTCAGGTTGAACTGGGATGTAGACATTAAGCTAGGGTTTGTGTTGAGGCAGGGTTGAACTGGGATGTAGACATGAAGCCAGGGTTAGGGTTATGGTTTAGGCTAGGGTTGAACTGGGATGTAGACATGAAGTTAGGCTTGTGGCTGAGGCTAGGGTTGAACTGGGATGTTGACATGAATATAGGGATGTGGTTGAGACTAGATTGGAACTTGGATGTGGACATGAAGCTAGGGTTAGGGTTGTGGTTGAGGCTTGGGTTGACCTGGGTGGTGGACATGAAGCTAGGTTGTGTTTGAGGCTAGGGATGAACTGGGATGTAGACATGAAGCTAGGTTTTAGGGTTGTGGTTAAGGGTAGAGTTGAACTGGGATGTGGACATGAAGCTAGGGTTATGTTTGAGGCTAGGGTTGAACTGGGATGTGGACCTGAAGTTAGGGTTGTGGTTGAGGCTAGGGTTGAACTGGGATGTAGACATGAAGTTCGGGTTAGGATTGTGGTTTAGGCTAGTGTTGAACTGGGATGTGGACATGAAGTTGGCGTTAGGGTTGAGGCTAGGGTTGAACTGGGCTGTGGACATGAAGTTGGCGTTAGGGTTGAGGCTAGGGATGAACTGGGCTGTAGACATGAAGTTAGGGTTAGGGTTGAGGTTAGAGTTGAACTGGGATGTGGACATGAAGCTAGGGTTAGGGTTGTGGTTGAGGCTAGGGTTGAACTGGGATGAGGAGATGAAGCTAGGTTTAGGGTTGTGGTTTAGGCTAGGGTTGAACTGGGATGTTGACATGAAGTTGGTGTTAGGGTTGAACTGGGCTGTGGACATGAAGTTGGCGTTAGGGTTGAACTGGGCTGTGGACATGAAGTTGGCGTTAGGGTTGAGGCTAGGGATGAACTGGGCTGTAGACATGAAGTTAGGGTTAGGAATGAGGTTGGAGTTGAACTGGGATGTGGACATGAAGCTAGGTTTAGGGTTGTGAATGAGGGTATAGTTTAACTAGGATGAGGAGATGAAGCTAGGTTTAGGGTTGTGGTTTAGGCTAGGGTTGAACTGGGATGTTGACATGAAATTCCGGTTAGGGTTGTGGTTGAGGCTAGGGTTGAATTGGGATGTGGACATGAAGCTAGGGTTAGGGCTGTGGTTGAAGCTAGGGTTGAACTGGGATGTGGACATGAAGTTGGGGTTAGGGTTTTGGTAGAGGCTCGGGTTGAACTGGGATGTAGACATTAAGCTAGGGATTGTGTTGAGGCAGGGTTGAACTGGGATGTAGACATGAAGCCAGGGTTAGGGTTATGGTTTAGGCTAGGGTTGAACTGGGATGTAGACATGAAGTTAGGGTCGTGGCTGAGGCTAGGGTTGAACTGGGATGTAGACATGAAGTTAGGGTCGTGGCTGAGGCTAGGGTTGAACTGGGATGTTGACATGAAGTTAGGGTTGTGGTTGAGGCTAGGGTTGAACTGGGATGTTGACATGAATATAGGGTTGTGGTTATGGTTTAGGCTAGGGTTGAACTGGGATGTGGACATGAAGTTAGGATTAGTGTTGAGGCTGTGATTGAACTGGGAAGTAGACATGAAGCTAGGGTTTGGATTGTGGTTGAGGCTGGTGTTGACCTGGGATGTGACATGAAGTTAGGCTTGAGGTTAGGGTTGTGGTTGAGGCTAGGGTTGAACTGGGATGTGGACATGAAGCTAGGATTCGGGTTGTGGTTGAGGCTCGGGTTGAACCGGGATGTGGACATGAAGCTAGGTTTAGGGTTGTTTTTGAGGCTAGGGTTTAACTGGGATGTAGACCTGAAGCTAAGGTTGTGGTTGAGGCTAGGGCTGAACTTGGATGTGGACATGAAGCTAGGTTTAGGGTTATGGTTGATGCTAGGGTTGAACTTGGATGTGGACAGGAAGTTAGGGTTAGGGATGTGGTTGAGGCTTGGGTTGACCTGGGTGGTGGACATGAAGCTAGGTTGTGGTTGAGGCTAGGGATGAACTGGGATGTGGACATGAAGCTAGGATTAGGGTTGTGGTTGAGGCTAGGGTTGAACCGTGATGTGGACATGAAGCTAGGTTTAGGGTTGTGGTTGAGGCAAGGGTTGAGCTTGGATGTGGACATAAAGCTAGCGTTAGGGTTAGCTGAGACTGGACCTGATGGAGAGGTTAGGGTTCAGCTCAATGCTGGACATAAAACAGCCAGAGAGTATATGCTGGGAAATTGAAATGTCCCTCCCGTCATATTCTCGTCCCCCAGACGACTCTTTCTTTGTCGCAATTAGCCTTGGGACGAGTGAACTCTCGTCATGATAAGTCAGTTGTGCTCCTCAACCATGACTGTATCCTCATCTACTCTTATCTACTCATCTCTCGCTTCCTTCATCTCCCATCCTGCCCTTCCCAGGTTCTACACCATGTCTATAATGATGGCTGTGGACCTGCTGGGGTGTACAGGCAGTACAGAGGAAAGGGCTGCTCTGCTCCATAAGACCATCCAGCTGGCTGCTGAACTCAAGAGCAACCTGGGGAACATGTTCGGCTTTGCTGCTGTGATGAGAGCACTGGAGCTGCCACAGGTATATGGACATACAGTTTGCACACACACATCATAATTAGATTTGAATTGGCATAACTCATGCTGTTCTACCTCTCTGTCAGATTTCTCGCTTGGAGCAGACGTGGATGACGTTGCGTCAGAGACACACAGAGGGAGCCATACTCTATGAGAAGAAGCTCAAGCCCTTCATGAAGAACATGAACGATGGCAAAGGTATGGAGCTGGTGGCTCAGATAGCACTTTTTTTATAAGGCACTCTGTCACAGGAGAGCACAGCGCACAAAGCATGATGTATATCTCATGGCGAAGGAATGAAAAGATGAATCATTATTGAAAAGTCTCAAGATGGATGAGTCTGAGTGTCTCTCTACCTGTCTACTATATGTTATATAGTATTTCAGTGACCAGTGTTTCTAACTCTCTGTATCTGTGTGTCCTCGGTGTGTATTTAAGAGAGCAGTGTGCTGTCCAACACGTCCTTCCCTCACGTGGTTCCTCTGCTGTCTCTGTTGGAGAAGGGTGTGGCCGTGGGGGAGGGGCCAGGGGCGGGGATAGAATCCTGGGAGAACGTGGAGGCGGGCGTTGATGTGGTGATGTCACACCTGGAGGCGGCCCGGACCATCGCTCACCACGGGGTGCTGTACCGCACCAACGCTGAGACCAAACTACAAGGTAAGGGTTCGGTGTGTGTGTGTGTGTGTGTGTGTGTGTGTCACTGGTGTGTGTGTTTGACTTGCACACACGAGGCCAGTTTCCCGGACCCAGATCACTGTCAGAAACTAAGAGAAGCTCTTGAGCCCCACCTGTTGTTGCCTGTTGTTTATTTTTATTTATTTAACTAGGCTAAGTCAGTTAAGATCAAATTCTTATTTTACAATGACGGCCTACCCCGGCCAAACCCTCCCCTAACCCGGACGACGCTGGGAGAATTGTGCACTGCCCTATGGGACTCCCGATCATGGCCGGTTGTGATACAGCCCGGGATTGAACCAGGGTCTGTAGTGACACCTCTAGCAGTGAGATGCAGTGCCATAGACCACCACTTGGGAGCCTGTTTTGCATGTTATTTTGGAATTAATACGTGTCACATACCAGTTTGCAAACAATGTAAAAATATAAATGTTTTAGCTAATAAAAACTGCTCCAAAAGGCAGATGTTTCAGCCTAGCTCAGCTTTTAAAATTCGTTTTTATTGAACTAGGCAAGTCAGTTAAGAACAAATTCTTATTTACAATGACGGCCTAGGAACAGTGGGTTAACTGCCTTGTTCAGAGGCAGAACGACAGATTTTTACCTTGTCAGCTCGGGGATTCAATCTAGCAACCTTTCTGTTACTGGCCCAACGCTCTAACCACTAGGCTACCTGCCGCCCCAAGTGCTTTCTGTGGTGGAGGGGCAGCCAGCGGAAAATACAGAGCGTAGGGGTTGATATTCTTCTCTAGTTGCGCCGTGATTGGCTCAGTGTTCTGTCACTCATGGGGACACTACGTCGCTGCAAAATCTGACAGCTTGAAAGTTCAAGCCCCTTTGGGTGCTGCCATTGATTTACATTAGATGTGCCCATCCAAGAAAGCTCAAGGTCATTGGCCACAGATAAAATGACGTCAAATCACGTTATAAACTCAGCAAAAAAATAAACGTCCCTTTTTCAGGACCCTGTCAGGACCCTCACAAATCTTAATTGTAAAGGGTATAAACACTGTTTCCCATGCTTGTTCAATGAACCATAAACAGTTCATGGACATGCACCTGTGGAACAGTCGTTAAGACACTAACAGCTTACAGATGGTAGGCAATTAAGGTCACAGTAATGAAAACGTAGGACACTAAAGAGGCCTTTCTACGGACTCTGAAAAACACCTAAAGAAAGATGCCCAGGGTCCCTGCTCATCTGCGTGAACGTGCCTTAGGCATGATGCAAGGAGGCATGAGGACTGCAGATGTGGCCAGGGCAATAAATTGCAATGTCCATACTGTGAGACGCCTAAGACAGTGCTACAGGGAGACATGATCGTCCTCACAGTGGCAGACCACGTAAAACAACACCTGCACAGGATCGGTACATTCGAACATCACACCTGCAGGACAGATATAGGATGGCAACAACAACTGCCCGAGTTACACCAGGAACGCACAATCCCTCAATCACTGCTCAGACTGTCCGCAATAGGCTTAGAGAGGCTGGACTGAGGGCTTGTAGGCCTGTTGTAAGGCAGGTCCTCACCAGACATCACCGGCAACAACGTCGCCTATGGGCACAAACCCACCGTCACTGGACCAGACAGGACTGGCTAAAAATGCTCTTCACTGGTGAGTCGCGGTTTTGTCTCACCAGGGGTGATGGTCGGATTTGCGTTTATCGTCGAAGGAATGAGCGTTATACCAAGGCCTGTACTCTGGAGCGGGATCGATTTGTAGGTGGAGGGTCCGTCATGGTCTGGGGCAGTGTGTCACAGCATCATCGGACTGAGCTTGTTGTCATTGCAGGCAATCTCAACGTTGTGCATTACAGGGAAGACATCCTCCTCCCTCATGTGGTACCCTTCCTGCAGGCTCCTCCTGACATGACCCTCCAGCATGACAATGCCACCAGCCATACTGCTCGTTCTGTGTGTGATTTCCTGCAAGACAGGAATGTCAGTGTTCTGCCATGGCCAGCAAAGAGCCTGGATCTCAATCCCATTGAGCACGTCTGGGACCTGTTGGATCGGAGGGTGAGGGCTAGAGCCAATCCCCCCAGAAATGTCTGGGAACTTGCAGGTGCCTTGGTGGAAGAGTGGGGTAACATCTCACAGCAAGAACTGGTAAATCTGGTGCAGTCCATGAGGAGGAGATGCACTGCAGTACTTAATGCAGCTGGTGGCCAGATAATGACTGTCACTTTTGATTTTGACCCCCCCCCCCCCCCTTTGTTCAGGGACACATTGTTCCATTTCTGTAAGTCACATGTCTGTGGAACTTGTTCAGTTTATGTCTCAGTTGTTGAATCTTGTTATGTTCATACAAATATTTACACATGTTAAGTTTGCTGAAAATAAACGCAGTTGACAGTGCGAGGACGTTCTTTTTTTGCTGAGTTTATCTACCATAGCTTTGATTGGACTGATCATGCCAACATCATACTTTCAAAATCTTAGCTGGCAAGCTAGACAAGCAGTCATCATCATGAATCACATTGACAGTCTACTGGCAAATCCTTTTCAATCCTTGTCATATGAAGAGAAATTATAGATAAAACGTATCGGTGCTCATCGGCCATTGGACATTAACATTACACAACAAGTTGGAAATAACAAATTCAACAATGAGTGGTTTGGAAGGAATCAGTGGCTAACTGTAAGCGTTGCAAAGCAATCCCTATTTTGCTTCCCCTGCCTGCTATTCGGTGGAGAGGGTTTGTGGTCCAAGTCTGGGTTTAAGGGTCTCTTGTCCAAGCTTAGAAGGATAAACATTCACACGCAACGCCATGGACAAGAAAAGGTTGAATGCATTGTCCATGCTGGCAATCCAGTATGACTTCTGCTGCATTCAAAACAACTGGAAACTCAGAACTGGGAAATCTCAGACTTCAGTGAGTTCAAGACAACTGGGAAAACAGGGAAAAAAATTAGCTCCGACTGGGAAAATACGTTTTGAGGGTCATCCACCTCGGAATTCCAAGTCGGGAAATCTGGCCTCTTTCTAGAGCTCCGACCTGAAGATCACTGAAGTCATGATTCAACCATGTTTTCCAGAGTTCCCAGTTGTCTTGAAAGCACCATAAATCCAGAGAATGCCAGACTTTGATGACAAAGTTTCATGACCAAATTTCCCCACAAAAAGGACCGCCGCGCCACTTTCCTGTTCAAGTGAGCACAGCACAACTGTGAGTCCAATAATGTATTTTATGCTGCTGCATAAATGATGTAATATGCCAGGGAGATACAGTATGTATACTTTGCTAAGAAAATAATACTAAGTATGTTTGTAGTAAGTTGTTAGTAGCCCATGTGCCTCACCTTAATAATTTGGTCCCTTTCCCCATCATAACTTAGCCTACTGTTCTGACTTGGGGTGCACATGTAGCCTATAGCATGTTTTAGAGAAATGTAATCATTGAATAATGTAAGAGCTTTCATTGTCTGCTTATATGCCCCCTTTATTTATCCTACGGTTCTGACTTGGTGTACAGGGAGAATACTGTAAGAATGGCCCATATTCTGAATCCTGTCGCTGTACATTTCAAAAGTGCTGAACAAATAGTTATATTGACTACGTCCATCTTAGCTCGCTCGTTAATGTCTTAATCGAAATTACGGACTGCCTCTTATTCGCTCATCGTCCCCTTATGCCATAGTTTGTACATCTAAATTGTCAGTAGAAACCACATTTGTTTAAGCAAGGCAGCCATATCAGCTATGTTTTTAAAAGTAAATGAGTCTGAATGAACGGTTTCACTGCCAGACAATAGCCAGGTGTAGCGGGGATAAGGATTCACTCCATGGTGCTGATAAGAAAGCTCTGCTGTTGGGTCAGCTTTATGTAGGCCCTGGCCCTAACAGTGGGCACCGTTTGTCACCATTATCGTGCAATTAATGTATTGTTTAGTGTCATGTTGTGTAGTGGCTTTGCTGGCATGCATCCAATTTTTGTTGAGTTTGCCCAACCAAGATTTGCATGCTAAAATCACCACTGCTCATTCGTCATTCGAGAATCACAGACTCAATCTCCGTCGGAAGTGCTTTTAAGTCTAGTGATAGGATTAGGCTTAATCCAGGTCCAGGAATCCGTCCATAGAGTATATAATAGTATTATAGAGTAGTGTGCGGTGTCGGCTTAATTGACATTGTTATGGACTAACCACTAAGGCCTTGTCTGAGTAGTGTCTGGTGTGCATTGATTTACTTGACTGAGTAATAACTGTAGTGTTGCGTTACATGTTAAATTGTTATGTTGCTCCCTGATGCTGAGGCATCGTAATATCTGGCGGTGTGGGTGTGTTCGATATGATATATGTTATGCTTCATTGTCCATTGATCTGAAATAATGATTGAGGTGTTGCGTTGTGTACATCTGTGGTAGTGTGATGGTTACGGTATGTTTACATTGGTCATGTGTTCTTATTGATTCCAGTCCCTGGTGATGACTGGTGTTTTGAGCAGGATGTCAATAACTTCCTTAACTAACCTGTTTTCCACAAAGTCTTTAATATTGATTTCTTCTCTTTTATGTTCTGTTCTCTTCTATCTCTCCATCTCTCTCTCCATCTCTCCATCTCTCTCTCCATCTCTCCATCTCTCTCTCCATCTCTCTCTCTCCATCTCTCTCTCTCCATCTCTCTCTCCGTCTCTCTCCGTCTCTCTCCGTCTCTCTCCGTCTCTCTCCGTCTCTCTCCGTCTCTCTCCGTCTCTCTCTGTCTCTCTCTGTCTCTCTGTCTCTCTGTCTCTATCTATCTCTATATCTCTCTATATATCTCTCTCTCTATATCTCTCTCTCTCTCTACTCCTCCTCCACCAGGCTTCCAGGAGAGTCAGGAAGTTCTGGAGATCTTCCGGACAGAGTTCCAGATGAGGTTGCTATGGGGAAGCAGGGGTTCGGAGGGCAGCCAATCGGAACGCTATGAGAAGTTCAACAAAGTCCTGACCGCTCTGTCTCACAAGCTGGAGCCTCCTGTACGCCACAGCGAACTATAGCAGCCATCTCACTGAACACCCCTATACAAAGCACTGCGCTCACATTGGTACGACCTGCCTCCCCATACTGCAAGGCACCTTGATGTGGATGTCCAAAGTGAATAAGAGGGGAGGAGGCCGACTAAACAGAGACAAAAGAGTGTACTTAGAGAAGACAGGAGGCGAGAAGGAGCATCTCACTGTATATCCCAAAAAAAGGCACAAAGGGCTTTTTCAGAGCTCTTCAATAGGCTGTAATATTTCCCTCCCTAAATGCTGAAAGACAGAGTGGGTCGAGGAGGAGTGGGAAATTGGGTATTCTTCTACCCATCAGCAAGCTACAAAGAACTACAGGTATGGTGTGCGCTGAGGGTCAAACAGTGCATGAGAGGTTGGATCTAGCTGTTCTCTGGTAGATCACATTTAGCTCTGATCTGTCTTCAACACTTTCATTATTACCTGTACTATTACATCTGTACACTGTTCTGTCAGAGTAATAGTAAACACTGTGTGTGTGTGTGTTCTGTCTGACTTGAAGAGACAGTCCTATTTAACACAACGCGTGTGTACTTCAGGACACCAGTACCACAGAGATACATCGGCATCTATCTCTATGACCTCTGACCTGTCTCATCGGACCTCAGCTTTAGACTGAGAGGTTGTGTGTTCTAGAATCTGTTCTTCTTGTATAGACTCTCTATGTGGCTGCCATTCATTCATCACATAGTCCATCAGGTCCCCTGTTGATGACACACGCAGTGTGCTCATACAGACAGACACTTATCTGCCCCACAACACACAATAACATATGTTGCCAAATCATATCAGCTGTTTGAGGCATACTAAGCAATTCTCTCTGTGGGTTTTGTTTGTGTGCTGTTCAGAAGCAGTTCTCTTATTGAGGCTCTTCTGAGAAGCACCCCTCTCCTCATTTCTGGCATGTCATTAATTTTTCATATGACTCTGATTTTGTTTGAGTACTGTTTGGTAGCCTTTATTTTAATAGGGGCTATTTTGGGAAGCATTCCTCTCCCTGTCCTCTCCTTATTTCTGGCATGCCATTAATGCATAATGACTCCTGTCCCATTTACATCATATGAGCATGTTTGCTTGTCCTCACTTGTCACAAAACACACCATTAGAAATATCCTTAAAGCACTCTGACCTGTTTGTGTGAATTAATGTGCTTCAGGCACATTTGTTTTTCCATGTAAAAACACTGACTATTTTCTTCAACTTTATTTAGATTACATTTTTCTGTGTGATTTTATTGCTGACCGGCAGCTTTTGTTGACATGGTGACATGTTTGAAGACTTTGTTGACATGGTAACATAACATGTTTGAGCCTCTGCTGTTGCCGTATAGGATTCAGGTTTTAACCAGTGTGAATGAATGCGCTTTAAGTCTGAAAGTGATCAGAATGTTCTCAGGGCAGAATGGAGGCCCCCTCAGACCTAGCCTGGTCCCAGACCTGTTTGTGCTGTCTTCTTGCCAACTTCTCTGGTCATTGTCAGCCAAAGAAACAATACGAGATTGCAAAACAACATAAATAGATTTGGGATCAGGCTACCTCAGACCCCCTCAGTGACTGTATGATGTGTTTTTGCTTTGTATGTATGATAACATGTGTTTGATATGATATGGACGGAGTGTTGAAAAGGACATTAGATTTTAAAACCATCAAAAGCGTTTTGATTTCACATTCACTGTAAGATCGTGCGATTTTTCACTCACTCAAATTCATGAAATGGTCTCTTTAAATTGTATTGTTGCTAAAATGCAACATCAACATGAGGGCTTAAAGGAATCTGTCAACTTCCTTGGAACTAAATACAGTGTGACCTTTGACCTTTTGATCAAATAATACCTGGCAACCTTTCCTCTGCCGACTCCTAAGCAGTGTTGTGTTGAAACACAAAAGCACTATGAATGAAGATAAGGATGATTTATTTTAGATCTGTTTGTTGAAGTGTCAGTGTCTGCTGATTGATTTCCAATCCATGATGTATTTAGGCCTGAGATAGAGAGCTGACTCTCAGAACTATGCAATCACTTTAAATCAATTAAGAGTCCCATAGAAAACAAGCAGAGTAGACACTTCTGCCCCCGAGGATGTGAGTTGTGTACTACTGGGAAACTCGTCTATCATCCCTGAGCTACAACTTCTCCCACATGCTGACCTCTGACGTCACCTTAGAAAATGACCTTGATAACAGCATTTGACTGTTCAATGCGACAACAAAACAATTTATTAAAAGCAATCAATTAATATGGGTTTTGAACACTATAATGGGTTTACAAGCATGATAGCTGTACTTTTAGTTTATGGTTGAGCCAATCAGCATTTCTCAATGGGTTCAGAGCACGTGAATGCATCCAACTGGTATTTATGACTTCACAACTGGTAATAACCACCTTCCTACTTGGTTATGAATGCAGCATAAGTGCCAGCCAGCCAGAAAGTGCATCCCAGGTCGTAATCATAAGGCACCAAACAAAGGAAAACATACTGAAACGGGGATGGATTATCAATTTTGTTTTCTGTTGCAAAACGTTTTGCCACAGTGTACCCTAGTGAACACGACCCCAATCAGCCAGTGAGAATAAAGGGGAGAGCCACAAAGTCCAATTGCCTCTCTTGTCCAGTAGAGGGCACTATAGTTCAGTCAGCAAAAAAAAGAAGAAAAAAAAGAAGGCATCTTGATTTGAATCTTTTTTTGTGTTTTTGCGAGTTATTAATAAAGCCTACTGGTTTAGGAACGATTTGATGATGTTCTGTATGTAATTATGTTTGTCTCACCTTATGTTGTACAGATTACATGTGTGCTTTTTTCCTGTTGTAAATAGTCATTCTGAAATGATGAACCTATAAAGAAAAAGGACAAAAAACTCCCATGTTTGTGACCCCATGTTTTTTTTATGTACTGTACATAACGGTTCACTTTGTTTTTCAAATAAAATAAAGCTCGAGTCAATGACGCGTGTATGACTTGATTCTATTTACTCATTCCATGTGTTCGTGGTACTAACCGCTAGATGGCAGCACTGCCTTACTAACGCTGATGCAGAGTGAAAGTCAAGACATCTTCCCTGAATTGATCCTTGTCTTGTTACTTGTGTACACAGTGTTTCAGCTAGCTTCATGGGTACAGACATCAGTGCAGTTAAGGTGTTGCATACTAGTGCGATACTTAGAACTACTTGACATCAAAGAGGATGTGATGAGTTTCCATTTTAAAATGTCTGGCTATGCTGTTATCCCTCGTGTGTGTGTGTGTGTGTGTGTGTGTGTGTGTGTGTGCTCGCCTGTATTTCAGCTACGGAGCATGTGCACTGCAGCTGAGGGCAGGGCATGAGTATTAGATAATAGGGGTGCGTCAGGGTCACGTGACTATGGTCAGGGCGGGCGGGGATAAGATGGTGGAGATGGGGATGAACAGAACAGGCAGAGCAGTGTGTGTGTGTGCGTGCATTAGAGTGAGGTGGTGGTAGAGATGGGGGGGGGAGTGTAGCACACAGATGTTCAGAGTCAGACTCAGACCACGCAGCTGTGGGCCAGTGCCAGTCAGAGAAGGGGCGCGCTGAGCTGCACTGTCTGGCACAATGACGCAGCCATTACCTCCGCCCTGGTTGGGATGAGACAGGGGAGACGGGCACTGCTGCCGATGTCCCCCATGCAGCCCTCTCTGTCTCTCCCCCCTCCCCCACGCCAAGAAGACAATGCGGCCAGGCTGTCTCTCATACATCAGTGTGAGCCCGTGCGAGTCACAGGCTTGGGAGGCAGAGAAACAATCTCAAACATAAGTTTTATTCTGGTGAAACTATTAAAACAGGCCACGAGGAAATGCCAGATAGCAAGTGTTTTACTTCTGAGGAAGTGAGGAAAGGAGTTTCTATATTTTCCCGTTAGTTATATAACCTACGCAGCAGTAACTATGGGGGGTGTAAATGACAATGGGCCACACAGAGTGCATTCTCTCTGCTATCCCCTGCCTCCAAGATCCATGATCCATGTAACATGTTAATTCTTCTATTTCTTTATGTGATCACAAACAGACCATGGCTCCTTTTTGCCCCAAACCCATCCAAACCTCACCAATTCACTACTAATCTAATCCTCTCTGCCTCTTTTCACTGCAAATCCATTGTGTTCTCCATTGTCAGCTATCCATGTGTGACATAGCTGCACGTCCATGGGAGTATATCACAGAATGTATCACATTTGATTTATCACATAGCAGCATCAATTGTGTTGCGTCTATGTGGGTTCGACGCAGCGCCATCAAACGCATCTGATCAAATGTGTTGATGAGATATGTGAAGTTGGCTCGAGATACGTGGGCGTGTGTTTGCAGCGTTATGGTAAACCAGGAACCATATTCATAAAGCGTATCAGAGGAGGAGTGCTGATCTTGGATCAGGTTACAATGTCCATGGTAATCTTCTTCATTGTAATCTAAAAGGCAAAACTGATCCTAGATTAGCTTTATGAATACGGGCCTCGGTTATGTACTGGTCCGGGATCAATGCCAGTGTGTTATGACGGGATGGTGGTAACAGCTGAGGAAGAACTCAAGCAAGCCTAGCAAATGTGAAGTGACATTACGCTGATGGGTTAATACTAATATGGTAATACTTAGCTATCTAAATCTATGGGGACTCCTTGTAGCCGCCCCTCCTGTCACAGGCACGCCACATGCGACACACATGGTCTGAACCATTGCTCTCCAGTAGAAAATGACTGTGTCACTCTATAATATTGTTAAAACTAGTCTGCAAATATGTAATTAGTTTGGTCTGGCCCCGTAAACCAAGTGTTACATGAGGTGTTCACAATTTTAGGATTGGAAGCATTGAGTTGTGAGGAGAGCCGGGACAGTTCCAACGGCTACAAAAACCCAATTTAAATCTTGCCTGTATATAATTATAGGTCCCTAAAAGGATTGTGCTTGTTTAGCCCTAGAGGATGTCTTGTTCACTCCCCTGGACACCAGTCAGTCTGTGATCTCCTTTTCTCTGGACATCAGTCAGTCTGCAGTCTACGTTTCCCTCGCTTTCTGAACCAACCCCCCCCACCCCAGCATCCTCACCCAGCCTCTACTCCTGGACTTTCTCATTACCACATGAATGGCGCCTGGAAAGGGCCACCGCAGCCTTGGACGCTAACAGAAGGCAGGAGATTTGCAATTCAATCTCCCCCACCCATATCGGGACAGGGCTGTCACCAATGACAGAGAGGACAGGGGGAGGGGGGTTGCGCCTTTGACACACACACACACACACACACACCACACACACACACCTACTACTACTTCAACCACCCATCTTTCTCAAAACATAAAGTATGAGTTTTCTTATTTTGTTGCATATGGTGTTGTTATGAGACAGTTATTCAGATATTGTTAGTCAGATACCTTCATTCAACTAGTAGGCTATTAGAAATACCCCTAAACAAAAAGGCAAAGAAAAAAAGCTTATTTCAGACTTACATCTTCATTTTCAACAGAAAATGCTGGGATAGGCAACAATAAATGTAACACTAGAAGTGTAGTATTTGGGATTGAAAGATTTTTTTCAAAGAGGAGAAGATCATTGGATAGCGTCACTTACAGCGCCGGTGTGTAAACTTCCTGCTTCCGACGACAACAATATGGCGGCGCCCATAGCGATACACCTGGAGTTTGGGTTGGTATAAAATACGTTTTTGTTAGTTTGACACATCCTTTGTACATTTTCAAACACATTTAACAAGACGTCGTCTGTTCTCAGTCGTCGTCTTACTTTCAAAAGGCAGAAAATACATTGTTGCTTTTAACTATCGCAAATATGGCGCTAGTGCTACAGTGCATGAGAAAATGACTCGTGCAGTCGCAAATTAACGCTAAACCAATGCATGACTATAGTTTAACAAACTAATGTTAGGTATCTAGCTAGCTAGGTTGCTGCGTTTAGGAATAGATTATCATGAATTACTAGCTTTGTTCTGGTTCATCGCGCGACGACAATAAATAGTTGCCTCTGCTCAGTTTTATTTATTATATATATTTTTTTTTATTTATTTATTTACAATTAATATACTTTCGCAAATCACCAAGTAATGATGTTGCTAGAGTGCAGGGTGTAAACGTTTTGTTTTTTTAAGAGTGTAGGGTGTATGCCAACAGATTAGCTCTGGTACTCACATACTGCCGCAAGCGCGTGGACCAGAGCTAGTCTGTCCGTATCAAAAGTCGATCATTTCGTATTTTTTGAGAAATTACCCCCTGAGCAGACAGACAAGTTATCTAACTCTAGCAACTGTGCAGTAATGCGAAGGAAAAGAAAGAAGCATTTGTGGACAGGTACTGTCACAAGCTAGTGCACGTCTCAACTGAGGGCATCCACTTCTCTGACTCTGTTATGCAGTAATTGTCAAATCTAATTACAGTGTTGCATTCTGTAAAAGAATACTGCTCCACAGTGTGTGACACACTGCACTAAGAAAAGGCATACAGGACGTCTGTGATTGTAGCCTAAAAGCATTTATTCTGTCCTGACTTGGATGCCATGTGATGACAGCATTTGTCTGTCATATAGGGAGAGGGACGAACGCTTTAAGATGTAGGAGATGAGAGAAGTAGTGTTTGAGACTGAGAGAACTGGTTGACCCCAGTGAGTGAGCGAGTGTTCCAGTAGTCATACAGGAACTTTGCTCAATCGTATAGGATAAATGCAGTTCTCTGTCATAGACTATATAGGATAGGGATGAATGCGTTAAAAAATGTTGTAGTTGATGAGCGAACACAGTGTTTGCTTAAACCTCGTTGACCCCAGAGAGTGAGTGATTCATTACTAGGCGTGCTTCTCTCGCTCGATCTCTCTTTGCATAGATATACTGGGCCCTGGGCCAGCTCGGCACCAGCGCGACTGAATGACAACTCTGCATTCTCCAGGCGATGTGAGCTCTCTTTCTAGTGACCCGGCCTGCACCTGCAGCAGCCGAACACACACACGCACAGTCTATCTTTGCTTCTATCTCTTGTGCTCACCCCTATATCTTTGCCACTTGACTCGCTCTCTTTCCATCTCCTGCGCGCTCATATGTTTCCATTGTTTATTTCACTCGCTCTGGCATTTTGCATATTAACAGTTAGCATTAGACGCACACAGACGTTTCGAAAAGAGAAAGACGTTTGAAATGGTATTAACTCTCCTCTCTCTTCTGTGCAGGGAGAGAGGCGACTAATGTTTGTCTCGTGCTGGCAGGCTAGTCACTGCTGGTCCGTTTACTAGGATGTGTCCACTATCTGCTTACTATGTGGGTTGACGGTAGAGCTGGGCGATGTATCAAATAAACGTTGTTTCTGTCGCACGGCAATGCGGCACCATGTACCGTCGTCAGCATTTTAACCACAGACTGTTAGGTGTTAGCTATCTAGTCTGTGTTTTTATCAATGTGCAATGAGCATAGAAACACGCATGCACATAATGAATGGAAAAACTCGTTCGCACTTGATTTCAACGTCTCAACAAAGTGGACAGGCAGGCATGCTGTTCAAACAGTTGGAGACGGACTGGTGGGTGTGTTCATAACAGATCGACTGTTCTACTTTGTTAGCGGTAAAATAGATCAAAGTTGGCTAAACTTGGAATATAAATATTAGCTGCACTAGCAGGTGGGCTTGTCCTTGAGATATTGTTTATGAGACCTGTGTTCATTTTCTATAATGCCCGCTAAAACAAGTAAGGTCATTGTTGGTGGCGATCTGCACGGTCCTGGTTACATTTGGAACAAAAAGCATTTTCATGGACAGACTTGAAAGCCAGATCAGTCATTAGTGCAAAAACAAAAGCAGGTTAAACTATTTTGTTTAAATAATTAGTGGTTGTGGAATGCTTTTCTTTAGCTTAGGTATAATTTTCCATGTTTTGAATTATTTAGATTATTGCAGACTGTTTAAATGCAGTGTATTGAGCTTTAATTGAGCAACTAAGCTTATTTATATATATATATATATATATATAATGGCCAAAAGTATGTGGACACCCTTTCAAATGAGTGAATTTGGCTATTTCAGCCACACCTGTTGCTGACGTTAAAATGGCCTGTACTGTATGGCTCGGTGACTTTCAACGTGGCACCATCATAGGATGCCACCTTTCCAACAAGTCAGGTCATCAAATTTCTGCCCTGCTAGAGCTACCCCGGTCAACTGTAAATGCTGTTATTGTGAAGTGGAAACATCTAGGAGCAACAACTGCTCAGCTGCGAAGTGGTAGGCCACACAAGCTCACAGAACGGGACCACCGAGTGCTGAAGCGTGTAGTGTGTAAACATCTTCTGTCCTCGGTGGCAACACTCACTACCGAGTTCCAAACTGCCTCTGCAATCAACCTCAGCACAATAACTGTTCGCCGGGAGCTTCATGAAATGGGTTTCCAAGGCCGAGCAGCAGATTCAGTGATGAATCACGCTTCACCATCTCACGCTACCTGCTCGAATGCATAGTACCAACTGTAAAATTTGGTGGAGGAGGAATAATGGTCTGGGGCTGTTTTTCATGGTTCGGTCTAGGCCCTTTAGTTCCAGTGAAGGGAAATCTTAACACTACAGCATACAATGACATTCTAGACGGTTCTGTGCTGCCAACTTTGTGGCAACAGTTTGATGAAGGCCCTTTCCTGTTTCAGCATGACAATGCTCCCGTGCACAAAGAAAGGTCCATACAGAAATGGTTTGTCGAGATCGCTGTGGAAGAACTTGACTGGCCTGCACAGAGCCCTGACCTCAACCCCATCTAACACCTTTCGGATTAATTAGAATGCAGACTTCGAGCCAGGCCTAATCGCCCAACATCAGTGCCTGACCTCCCTAATGCTCTTGTGGCTGAATGGAAGCAAGTCCCCGCATCAATGTTCCAACATCTAGTGGAAAGCCTTCCCAGAAGAGTGGAGGCAGTTATAGCATCAAAGGGGGGACCAACTATACATTAATGCCCATGATTTTGGAATGAGATGTTTGACGAGCAGTTGTCCACATACTTTTGGTCATGTAGTGTATATTGTGAATAAGTTTGAAAAAATCGAGATATGAGGGGAGGTTGCCAAGAACCCGATGGTCACTCTGACAGAGCTTCAGAGTTCCTCTGTGGAGATGGGAGAACCTCCCAGAAGGATAACCATCTCTGCAGCACTTCACCAAACAGGCCTGGTGGAGTGGCCAGACGGAAGCCACTCCTCAATAAAAAGCACATGACAGCCCGCTTGGAGTTTGCCGAAAGGCACCTAGAAGACTGAGACCATGAGAAACAAGATTCTCTGGTCTGATGAAACCAAGATTGAATTATTTGGCCTGAATGCCAAACATCACGTCTGGAGGAAACCTGGCACCATCCTTACGGTGAAGCATGGTCGTAGCATCATGCTGTGGGGATGTTTTTCAGCGGTAAGGACTGGGAGACTAGTCAGGAAATCCTTGTGAAAACCTGCTCCAGAGCGCTCAGGACCTCAGACAGGGGTGAAGGTTCACCTTCTAACAGGACATGGACCCTAAGCACACAACCAAGACAACACAGGAGTGGCTTCGGGACACGTCTCTGAATGTCCTTGAGTGGCCCAGCCAGAGCCCAGACTTGAACCCGATCAAACATCTTTGGAGAGACCTGAAAATAGCTGTGCAGCGATACTCTCCAGCCAACCATCCAAACTCCCCAAATACTGGTGTGCCAAGCTTATAGCGACATACCCAAAGGACTGGAGGCTGTAATCGCTGCCAAAGGTGCTGCAACAAAGTACTGAGTAAAGGGTCTGAATACTTAAGTAAATGTGATATTTCATTTTTATTTATGTTTTATTAGCAAAAAATGTTACAACTATTTTTGCTTTGTCATTATGGGGTATTGTGTGTAGATTGATGAGGATGATTTTTTTTTAAATAAGGCTGTAACTTAACAAAATGTGGGAAAAGTCAAGGGATCTGAATACTTTCCGAATGCACTGTTTATAGCCTAGTCCCTCGCAAATAGATGGTCCCCTTATAGCCCCTATTCTTGGGTGGTGGCTTTCAGTTGCCTCTCGGATGTCTGTCTCTGTCCTTGTTGAGGGAGGCCAGTGGGACCTGTTGTAATGGTCTGAAGGGGAGGCTCACCGCTGTGATATGATATGCTTTATTGAATTATCTCTGCTGGCGTCCGATGCCACACACTAGTTCACTGCAGGGGAGCCCCATCTCCCTATTCTTCAGTGCCTCACCTCTCCCCACCTCTATTCTTCCCTTTTTCTTTACCATATCTTCTCGTATTCTTCAGTGTCTCTATTCTCCACAGCCCGTTCTCCTTTCCTCGGGGATTAACTCACCACCGTGCCCTCTAATTCCAGATTATGTTAATCTAATACCACCCTGGCTGCACTTTTTATTTACCAATTCAATATGACACTGAAAAGTTACTCTACCAACCTAGTGATAACTATGGAACAGATATGTAATGAAATGCCCTTTACTTCCTAGGGGAGGGGCGGAGCTACTGTTTGGCAGCGTGAAGGAGCATCATGTGACCCTGCCCAACCAATCAGAACCCTGTGAGTACAACTTGTTTATCAACATTGTTGTTGATCAATTGTCAATGAATATTTACTCTCATTTAGTATATATTTTTTTTAAGAGACATTACTTGAAGCCAAGGATAGGCCCTGATTATGCAGTACAGACTGATTCTGCACAGTTCTGTTTTTAAAACAGACCACTAACTGAATTCAGTTTAAATTCAGTGACTGAAGGATGATGGTGTGGTATTTCTGCCTCCTCTGATTGCCTCCCCTCCCCCTCTTAATTGATCCTAAGAAAATAGCCTTTCGCTTCCATGTGACTAAACAAAACTCAACTGTCACGTGCATAGATGACTTCATTAGTTCAATATATCTCCTCCCTTTCTCCTCTAACGCCGGCTAAAAGGGAGGAGGGGGTTGTGCGTTAGCCGCTCTTATGGCCCCTACTCAGCGGGAGCTAATATGCAGAGACAAAACCCCAGTACAAATCATACTAAATCATGCTGCTCTATCTTTCTGCTCTCTCTCTTTCTCCGGCATCCATCTCTCTCTCCCACCACTGTTGTCCTTGTGTCTGCCCTCTCCCTTCTCTCCCCCTCCCTCCATCACTCTCTCTCTGACCTCTCTCAGCCCTTGTTCACATGGTGCCTGGACAGCTGTTGAGCTGGCCATGCTAGCCAGTGGCCTGCCTGCCTGTCTGGTTGCCTTGGCCCCTCAGTTCGGCCAACCCCCCCCACCTCCCCTCCTTCTCCATTGAAAATTGTGTATAAAACAGTCCACTCACCCCCCTCATCTCCCCTCTCTCATTCCAGTCTTTCCTCAGTAACCATGGTGTTGGAGCCCCCTCCTTCCTTCCCTCTCCAGCACCACCAACATCTGTGAGCCACCCCGGGCCTTGACCCATTCTTCTCCTAACTGCTCCATTATTAGGCCTCATTCACTTGTAAATGCAGCCAGTGATACTGTTGTTGGGTCTTCCATCCACAACGCAAAGTCAGGGAGAAAAGGAGAGGTAGGGGTGGCTGTGGAGGAGAAGAAGAAGGAAGGGGGCCCGGGAAGGGGTGTTTGAGTATTTGGGGACAATTGTGACAAAGCCTCCAAGTTCTTTTTGTGTAAAATCATTTTGGGGGGTTGGCGGGATGGACGAGTGGCCCTGTTTCCTCTCTCTATCCATCTATTCCTGTGCTCTCCTGGTGGAAATAGGGAAGTGAAAGTAGGTAGAATGGAGGAAAAGGTCTCCTAAAACTGCCTATCTCATCCCCAGAGGAGGAGGCCTACTGCAGTGGAACTGCAGCTCATCACACTCAACTGGTTTTACTCCTTTCATTCATAGCACAGCACCTCAGAGCCATCTCCTGTGATTTACTCCTTTCATTCATAGTGCAGCACCTCAGAGCCATCTCCTGTGATTTACTCCTTTCATTCATAGTACAGCACCTCAGAGCCATCTCCTGTGATTTACTCCTTTCATTCATAGTACAGCACCTCAGAGCCATCTCCTGTGATTTACTCCTTTCATTCATAGTACAGCACCTCAGAGCCATCTCCTGTGATTTACTTCTTTCATTCATAGTACAGCACCTCAGAGCCATCTCCTGTGATTTACTCCTTTCATTCATAGTACAGCACCTCAGAGCCATCTCCTGTGATTTACTCCTTTCATTCATAGTACAGCACCTCAGAGCCATCTCCTGTGATTTACTTCTTTCATTCATAGTACAGCACCTCAGAGCCATCTCCTGTGATTTACTCCTTTCATTCATAGTACAGCCCCTCAGAGCCACCTCCTGTGATTTACTCCTTTCATTCATAGTACAGCACCTCAGAGCCATCTCCTGTGATTTACTTCTTTCATTCATAGTACAGCACCTCCAGAGCCATCTCCTGTGATTTACTCCTTTCATTCATAGTACAGCACCTCAGAGCCATCTCCTGTGATTTACTCCTTTCATTCATAGTACAGCACCTCAGAGCCACCTCCTGTGATTTACTCCTTTCATTCATAGTACAGCACCTCAGAGCCACCTCCTGTGATTTACTCCTTTCATTCATAGTACAGCACCTCAGAGCCATCTCCTGTGATTTACTTATTTCATTCATAGTACAGCACCTCAGAGCCATCTCCTGTGATTTACTTATTTCATTCATAGTACAGCACCTCAGAGCCATCTCCTGTGATTTACTCCTTTCATTCATAGTACAGCACCTCAGAGCCATCTCCTGTGATTTACTCCTTTCATTCATAGTACAGCACCTCAGAGCCATCTCCTGTGATTTACTCCTTTCATTCATAGTACAGCACCTCAGAGCCATCTCCTGTGATTTACTCCTTTCATTCATAGTACAGCACCTCAGAGCCATCTCCTGTGATTTACTTATTTCATTCATAGTACAGCACCTCAGAGCCATCTCTTGTGATTTACTCCTTCCATTCATAGTACAGCACCTCAGAGTCATCTCGGGTATAGATGTAGTTAAATCAGTGACATTGAAGTCATTCTATTCGTAAACGGAACCAAAGTAGGAGGGACCTACGTTTTAGTTGCAAAACGTTTTGCTACGGTGGAAAATGTTTTTTAGTGGAGGCCAAAGGCACATTCTTTTTGTATCCTATTTTGTCACATCCTTTTTAGTAGACTACCGTTCAAAAGTTTGGGGTCACTTTGAAATGTCTTTGTTTTTGAAAGAAAAGCAAATGTTTTGTCATTTAAAATAACATGAAATTGATCAGAAATACAGTGTAGACATTGTTAATGTCTTAAATGACTATTGTAGCTGGAAACAGCAGATTTTTTTATGGAATATCTACATAGGCGTACAGAGGCACATTATCAGCAACCATCACTCCTGTGTTCCAATGGCACGTTGTGTTAACTAATCCAAGTTTATCATTTTAAAAGGATAATTGATCATTAGAAAACCCTTTTGCAATTATGTTCGCACAGCTGAAAACTGTTGTGCTGATTAAAGAAACAATAAACCTTGCTTTCTTTAGACTAGTTGAGTATCTGGAGCATCAGCATTTGTGGGTTCGATTACAGGCTCAAAATGGCCAGAAACAGCGAACTTTCTTCTGAAACTCGTCAGTCTATTCTTGTTCTGAGAAATGAAGGCTATTCCATGCGAGAAATTGCCAAGAAACTGAAGATCTCGTACGATGCTGTGTACTACACCCTTCACAGAACAGCGCAAACAGGCTCTAACCAGAATAGAAAGGAAAGAGGAGTGGGAGGCCCCGGTGCACAACTGAGCAAGAGGACAGGTACATGTCTAGTTTGAGAAACAGACGTCTCACAAGTCCTCAACTGCCAGCTTCATTAAATAGTACCCGCAAAACACAAGTCTCAACTTCAACAGTGAAGAGGCGACTCTGGGATGCTGGCCTTCCAGGCAGATTTGCAAAGAAAAAGCTATATCTCAGTCTGGCCAATAAAAAGAAAAGATTAAGATGGGCAAAATAACACAGACACTGGACAGAGGAAGATTGGAAAAAAGTGTTATGGACAGACGAATCTAAGTTTGAGGTGTTCGGCTTTGAACGTACTCTTGAAAGTGGTAATGGTAGAATGCACAAGGTGACATTTCTAAAATGGGGTGGTGCATCATCAGTTCCTCTTGTCAGTCATTGCATACCGTGTTTGGGAAACCTTGATTTAGCAGATGCTCTTATCCAGAGCCATTTATTTTTCTATTGTGTTAATATTTTTCTTTGCTAATTTTCGTTCTTTTTAACTCTGCATTGTTGGGAAAGGACTCGTAAATAAGCATTTCACGGTGAAGTCTACACCTGTTGTATTCGGCACATGTTACAAGACATTTGATTTTTGAGATACGCAGAAAAAATGAAAAGATGCTGGAGGGGTGCTTGACGCCATCTGTCAAGCATGGTGGAGGCAATGTGATGGTCTGGGGGTGCTTTGGTGATGGTAAAGTGGGAGATTTGTACAGGGTAAAAGGGATCTTGAAGGAAGGCTATCACTCCATTTTGCAACGCCATGCCATACCCTGTGGACGGCGCTTAATTGGAGCCAATTTCCTCTTTCCAATTTCCAGGACAATGACCCAAAGCACAACTCCAAACTATGCAAGAACTATTTAGGGAAGAAGCAGTCAGCTGGTATTCTGTCTATATTGGAGTGGGCAGCACAGTCACCAGATCTCAACCCTATTGAGCTGTTGTGGGAGCAGCTTGACCGTATGGTACGTAAGAAGTGCCCATCAAGCCATTCCAACTTGTGGGAGGTGCTTCAGGAAGCATGGGGTGAAATCTCTTCAGATTACCTCAACAAATTGACAACTAGAGAACACCAAAGGTCTGCAAGGCTGTAATTGCTGCAAATGGAGGATTCTTTGACGAAAGCAAAGTTTGAAGGACACAATTATTATTTCAATTAAAAATCATTATTTATAACCTTGTCAACGTCTTGACAATATTTCCTATTCATTTTGCGAATCATTTCATGTATGTTTTCATGGAAAACAAGGACATTTCTAAGTGACCCAAAACTTTTGAGCGGTAGTGTAGGTGTGTGGTGTGCGTTTTTCGTTTGTTTGTTTGTCAATACGTGTGTCTGTTAATGACTGTGTGTGTGAGTGACCGTGTTGAAGTGTGTGTGTCCACTCCCCTGCTAGACCCCATAGTAGAGGGAACTGTGAGGGATTGATAGGAGTCGTTTGGGTTGTTCTGACCTCTACAAACAAAGATTTGGTCTCCGTGGCAGTGTAGTTTCCAGGACAACCTTAACACAAAAGTTGACCAGAGCAGAGAATGCGAGCCTAGGATGACCTTGTTGATCTGCTGTCCGCTGGACCGCTGTGTGTGTGTGTGTGTGTGTGTGCGCGTGTGCGCGTGTGTGTGAGAGAATCCCTTTCTGAATCCTCAATATTTCTCTTTAACCCCTGTGAGTGATTGATGACCCTGGCGCTGAATCCCCCCCCGCCTAAGATCCCAACCCCCCCCCCCCCTATCCCACACACGTCACAGAAAATGTCCCATCACACATCTCCAGCAAGATGGATGACTTTATTTCCTCCCACCCACAGATAACCACAATAATAGCACGGAGAGAACGAGGGGAATTAAGAGGAAAGAAAAAGAGAGGGAATGCTTTGAGCCCGCCGTTCAGACGCCCTCTCCCCTCCGACCCAAACAGCGCTATCCCATAATGCACCTGCACGGAGCCTGTGACGCACATTCCTCATATTCCTCCTCCTCTCCATTGTTGTCCTCCATCATCCTCGGCCCGCCCCACCTGCACTCTTCCTACCCCACCAGCCTATGGATGGGCTGAAACACAAACGGGGTCGTATTCACTAGGCACCAAACGACAGAAAACTGGCTGAATCGGGGAGGGACTACCTGAACTTGTCCAATAAGAAACTCTTGTTTTCTGTTGCATATCCTAATGAGTACGACCCAGGACAATGAAAGCAGAGGCCAGGAGAACCTTCATCTCTGCCCCCTCGGCCACCCTGACCTCTGTCTCTCTGAAGGAAAATCGACAGGAGGGGGGTTGCGATAGACTTCAGTCGGTTTTTGCGAGAGTGTAGAGAGTATCTTGCTCCCACAAAGGCGAAATTATGAGAGTGGAGTGATTGGCTTCTTTTTTTAGAGCTGTGCTGAGGTGCAAGTCAATATTCATTGCCTTTGCTCTGCATCACTCTTCTTTATAGGTGCTGGAGAGAGGGAAGAGAGAGCGGGGGAAGAGGAGAGAGAGCGGGGGAAGAGGAGAGGGAGCGGGGGAAGAGGAGAGGGAGCGGGGGGGAAAGGAGAGAGAGAGAGAGAGAGAGAGAAGGCGTTCTAGGGAGGGGGGGAGGAAGGAAGGTAGGCCGATCATTACACTCGTGAAGAGTCCAATTAACCTGATACTGCCCCCCCCCCCCACACCTCAGAGGTGCACTATAAAGCCCCACCAAACACTTCTACAAAACCCTACAGTACACCCAGGTAATAGGATTGTTTTGTAACGAGCAGAGAGCCTAGATGTTTTAGAAGGGCTGGATTCCACAACTCCCATACAAGCGGTTTCCGCTTCATCAATGTCCACAGAACCACTGGTGTAGAGTAAGACTGGTGTTAGCTCTGTGAAGAGCTTTCTCTCTGTCTCTGTCTGATGGGCTGTCTGCCTGTAGACTGGCCCCTGTGCTTCTTTTACATGTACTTTCTGTGACATGCCCTGTTCAGAGGTTATGGACCTGAATAGCACATCAGTGGCGATGGCAATAATGAAATGATTCTACGCTTTAGTGAGCATTGAGCACAGCCTCGTCACATTTTCTCAAACGCCCTACCGCCAGATATGACTTCCGCCGCGACGTTGACTTTGCTGTTTTCTATGTCCTTTCACTTCTTTCTCCCCTTCTCTCTTTCCCTCCCTCCCTCCCTCTCACATCAGCACTGAGCGAACTGGTTGGATCCGGTGAGAGAGGCTGATGATGCTGTGTTAGAGATGGGGAGGCTGGTGTGTGTGTTTCTGTGATATGGGAAACTGCAGTCCCAGTCCTGCTCTCGTATGCCATCGCGAGGCCTTGTCCTCCTGTACATCTGCAGACGGCCATGATCTTATAAGAACACATCGTTTGTTTTATAAGGAACCACACACTGCATTCCCACGGACAGTAATGAATGCTTAGGTTACAGTATATGGAATCGTATCGAATGGCGGAGAGAGGATATTATAATTGTGTGTGTGTGTGTGTGTGTGTGTGTGTGTGTGTGTGTTGCTCTCGTAACCCGACGGTTCGCTATATGTTGTTCTCTGTAGCCCGACGGTTCAAGTAGCTCAAGCCATTGTTAACTCGAGGTCATTTTTCCAAACAACAGCCGATTTGTTCCAGAGGTCAGACTCACTTTAAATATCACTGACGTTCAAGTTCTTAAAAAGACACGAATGTGTTTTATTTTCAAATGCATATAGACACACAATAATGTGAATTCCTTGTTTTGGGCTTTGCATTTTCTGTCAATCAATTCCGAATCTCCGTTTTAGAAGCGGTTTCCTGGACAGAGATTTAAGCTATTTCTCTCTTTCAAAAGGCAGAACATTTCAATCAACGGAAAAATATTTATTTCGTTATTAATCCAGGAATAGGCTTCATCTGAATCTGGGAAACCGGACCTTTCGGGTTTACGAGGACAGCACTGCATGCATACCATGCACACCTCCACTTAGGAAGTGGAGGATTATATATGTCAGGATGTTATCCATTTAAAAGCTCCTTTTATATTTGAACCTCTTTGTTTACCAAGAGACCCTAATATAAAACCTAATGTCCCAGAGGTGAATGAGGGCGATGGCTGGCTTCGAGACGTCTCTCTCCATCCCCCTCAGCATCTCACACACACACACACACACACATATACACACATACACACCGTGATCTCTGGTGATCCCTGGTCCCTCTGTCGCGTCACATCGACCGGCTGGGACGGGGGGCTGGACCATGCACCTTGAACTCTGACCCCTGTCTCTGCTTCTGTCTGTGTACCTGTGTGTGTGTGTGTGTGTGTGTGTGTGTGTGTGTGTGTGTGTGTGTGTGTGTGTAGGGGACATGAAGCAGCTGCTGGTATGGATCAGAGGGAACATGCTGAAGGAACGGCCAGAGCTCTTTGTCCAGGGAGATACTGTGTGAGTATTATATACACACACACACACACCGCAATAACAATTTTACTGATCGACTGTTTATTATTTTTGGGGTGAAACAGTTACAAATGGAGCGATGCAGACAAATGTTTATATTTGCCCAAAATGCGAAAGGCACAGCCATCATTAAAGGAGATGGATACTACCGGACAGACAGGAGTTGTGGTTTGTGGATGCTCTGTCCTCCTCACCCATTATAGACTTTTATTGTTCCTTTTTTATAGGGTCTATTTATAGGGGTAACTAGCTAATGAAGGGAGGACATGTGAGAGAGGGAGGAAATCTGCGCTATTTCCTATAGACTCTATAGATCTGTCTACTCTTAATCATTGTAGTTCACACATTGTATTCCAAACTGGGATTCTTTGCTTTTAACCTGAAAACAGACATTTTTTTAACAGCTGCACCACATTAGTGGAGGCTGTTTTAATGCTTTATTTATTTTTTTACATTTTAGTAATTTAGCAGATGCTCTTATCCAGAGCGACTTCCGGTAGTGAGTGCATACGTTTTCATACTGGTCCCCCGTGGGAATCGAACCCACAACCTTACCAACTGGGTCACGCGGGACGATATTTTGAGGTGTACTGGCTATGTCAGGGGGAGGTTATGTATTTTATGCAGTATGGAAAGGGGAAGTGTGTTTTTGAAGCTAAAGCAGCCTATCAGAGCATCGCGTGTAGCCCTCTCTGACTCCGTGACGTCAAGAGCTCACCGACCGCGGTGGGGATGGAGGCAACTTCACACACACAGCTAGAGAAACGAAACGACCTGCGGTCAGCTACCATAGTCAGATTTAACCGGGCTACCGCAGTCCCCAACACCCCGTCTACATCACATGATCACACACACCCGACCTGCGTCCTCCTGTGATGTGTAAAACGCACGCATGCGATTTTTTTTTTTTTTATTAGATTTTTTTCCTTCGTTGTGTAGAATTATCTTCAGACTAGATTGCCTTACTTGTGTGTCTGAGGTGTTCAATGCTCTTGTCTTTTTCCTTGATTTTAATAGGAGGCCTGGGATCTTGGTACTTATCAATGATGCCGACTGGGAATTGATGGTGGGTGTTCTATCGGAGTGTGTGTTGGGTGTAAAAGACTAAACACAAAAAGCTCACGCACCTTGTTCATTTGCACGGTACACGGATTCTGTATCTGATTCTGCTACAGCGTACATCTAAAAACTATATCTGTCTTTTGAAACTAAATGCATTTAAAAATAGATATATGTATGAGCACCCTTTTTGATACCATTTCTGTGTTGTTTTTTTACAGAAGCAAATCCACGCTGCCTTTTGTCTATCTCCTCCATGTCTTTTCTATTTACATATTATAGCATACGTGTGTATGTCTCTCTTTCCTTATTTAAACATATGTATTTGTATATTTTAAATATCCCTAGCATGCATGTGTCTCACACACACACACACACACACACACACACACCTTTTATATAATTTCAATGAATTAAATCTCTCTCTCTGAAGGGTGAGTTGGAGTACGAGCTACAGGACAAGGACAACGTCGTATTCATCTCTACTCTCCATGGAGGTTAGAATACACTGGGTGTAGATGTCCACAGGCAGCTCCACACACAATTGCCCTCACTTCCTCCTACTCCTATTGTTCCACCACAAAACAAAACTCGCTGGACTCTTAGACCTCTCCGCTCCAACCAACCAACCAACCAACCAACCACTGAAAGAACCCTGGGATGCTATGATTTATGTTCTCCAAGACCTCAGCCTGTATTCAATACCTGATCTAGATCATAATTATTACAATTATAAGGACAGGGTGGGCCTGATCCTAGATCAGCACTCCGACTTTTTTTTTTTTAATATGGGTGCTGGTCCTCCAGAATGATTTTATTTATTTGTGGAGTGAAGAGAAGATTTCATCTACGGAGAGGGACTCTATGGTGATGGCGTGAGTCTTTTCAGGGCCACAGTCTAATGAATGTTCTGCTACAGTTCTGTCTCCATTCAAATAGGTTCAGAAGAGACAGTAGGACTTGAGTTGATACTTTTTTTGCCTTGAACTCTGCATGTGATTGATTGGTCAAGAATCATAATAATTTACCACCTTTTTAACTTTTTTTTAATTCACAGACAAATTGCTGCTTCAATCCTTCAATCTACGTTTTGAGACAAAATGGAAATTGAGACCAAAAAAGATGCATTTAGCTTGCTGCAATGATGTAACCATAAACGCATGTATTTAATTGACTTACTAGATCAGATTAATAAAAGAAAAGGATTGCATACTTTAACTCATTTATTACCTATCAAATTGTCTAACTTTCCCTTTCAACAACATCTTTCTTTTTGCTGCAGTGCAGAATAAAAGTCTACTTGAACGATAGGTCACAATTTACTATGCCTCTACATGTCTAAGCATACACAACCTGTTTACGTCGTGGTTTATGTTGTCTATCCTTACCCATTCCCCTATAGCTACACGCATTTGAATAATTTGCTTGACAATGTTATTATTATGGTACGGCATATGTTTTATTATAACGGTCCATATAGGCCAATAATAAGCATTTAAAAGTATTATATCGTGATTTTAAAACTGATCGATGTAAATGGGGTATCGGATTGGAGTTATAGGCTGATTACAGCGGGGATTTAAGGACTATTTCTCCTCAGAGCCCTTGACGTAGAATATTCATAAGATCAACCTGAAAGAAAGACCACGGCGGTTGTGGACTGGGATTTGCAACCGGAAACCATCTGATAATAGTAGCTATAATGCCAATGCAAATTAGCTTCGCGAGAGGGAGAAATGTGGTGCGTCAGTCGGTGCTTGGAAGGTTGAGCTGCAAATTCTAGTGTGCGTGTGTGTGGCGCGAGTGGAAGCCTTTTTTTTGTTGAGGGGGAGAAAGGGCTGAGAAAAGAACACACGGTGTACCCCCGCGGCGTGACCTGTCGAGAGGCCATGAGTCGGTTTGGGCTCCACAAAACACTGGATAATTATCAAAGACTCCAAGCCAGCTAAAGAAACTGCTTGTTTTAGCACGACGTTTTACTGCGTGTATTTATCCAAGTGATTTGTAGAATAGCAGCGCATTTTAATTGAGTTTTAGGGCCCTAAATAAAATAACCAAATACATTTGACGATTGCATTGGTTGTTCTAATTAAATAATTATTAATTATTACCAAAAAAAAATGTATCAGTTGATTGTGTTAAAGCCTTTATGGATGGATTCTTCTAAATGTAAGACGAAAAGTGTCTTTTTGGATTCCTTGCATAAGCCTGGTCTATATGTGAGCTGATTTTTATATTTAAATGACTTTATCTCCATAAACGAGCTTTTCACACCTTTCCATTTATGCACCGTTTCCCAAACTCGGCGTGAAAGTTTTTTTTTTTTTTTCCCAGCACGACGCAGCTGATTCAAATAATCATCAAGCTTTGATCATTTGATTCAGCTGTGTGTAGTGTTAGGGTGAAAACCAAAACGTGCACTGCTTGGGGTCCCGAGGACCGAGTTTGGAAAACGCTGCATTTATGGAAGTTGAATAAGGTTATGTTTAGAAATATAAATCCATTTTATTGTAGTCTTCATAACTATTAATAGGACCTTATGCACGCTTTTTTTTTTTTTAGCATTTAGACCTATACGTTTTCATGATGACCACCCAAAAAAGAAAAAATCTGGTCCCTGCGTTTTATTGGCAAAATAAATATATATATATTTTTTTAAAACATTTATTTTTTTCAGTTACCTCCTTGCATCGTTTTTAGTTGACAGCCAAAATAACACTCCCAAACCAACCATAATATCAGGTTAATGGTGGGGCCTTAATTTACATCAATGCACCTTCGGTCTGAGGATACAGGGGATGGGGGGGATGTGAGATGATGCCGTGCACCCTGCGTTTATAAATGGGGGGTTACGTTTGACCAGCAAAGTAAAGAATCAAGGTTGTAGGCCTCTCCTGTGTCATATGGTTTGAAGATGAGCCCAATTCTACCACATTACTCAAGTCTTTGGCTAAGATTATATAATATTGTCTATTGTAAATATAAGCGTATTACTAACACTATTTGGCTATGTATTGTATGAAATTACTATTATATTTGCATGATTTTGATTAATAATGGTATGGTTCGTTTTTTTTTTTTTTACCAATGTGTAAAACACAAAACGTATTTCTCAAGTCTGATAAATGTTACATAATAAAAAACAAATATCTCAGAAAAATATTCAATTGTTCTTAAATTCACAACCATTACATTTGTATTTCAGCCAAACTGCAGGCAAAGGTGAGTGATGGGGCTGGAGAAATATAACCACAATTCAGAAATGGGCCTGTTGTCTGTCAGATATTTGTTAAGCTATACATCGTTGTACAAAAACATTGTTTAATCGTGTGTGTGTGTGTGTGTGTGTGCGTGCGTGCCTGTGTGACAGAGAGACTTCAAAAATGTTGATCCTCATATATAATCGAACAGGCATTGTGTACTTTATGAAGGCATTCTTATTTACCAGTTTTCTCATACACATTCAGCACTTCTCAGGATGTTGATTAATAATAATAATTTATTTCAACGGATCTTTAACATCTTTTTAAATATATATTTTTAACCAAACGTTTCATTTAGAAACTACAACTGACCGCCAAATTAGGCCAAGGACTGGTTTACGTGATTCAAGTGTCATGCAACTATATTCAGGCCAAGTGTTTTGGCCCCTAACGTCGTCAAACGGTCCCTAACACTGGCATTCTACTGCTCTCTATCCAGCCAAACTCTCTTGACACCTAGTGTACTGCAAATCCATGGCTTTACACTTGTGTAATCAACTATTATGTAAAGATTACAGGTCAGATTTGTTAGGTTTTAGGCCTATGGTTATATTTCAAACCAAATGAAAATAAGCGGTTCTACTATAATTAAAATAGGCTATATACCTATAAATCCTAGGCCTGCCCTAAAATATCGGAATTTATTTTGGAATTAGCGGTACCATTAAAAACACGATCATCCCCCTTTTAAAATGAGATCGTTTATATTTACATATTAGTTCGACAGTTCTGTGAATTATGCAAATAGCTACATAAACAAGACTGATACTTTGATACTAAATCGTGTTTGATATTGCCATGATCAAAGACAACATTTTACTAGACCCATTATGAGGATTATTATCTGAAAAATAACGGTTAAACCAATAGAATTAAAAACACCTATAAAATAAAACAGGTCTATGTTTTCTTGATTTACATCAAACCGAAACCGTCGTGTGGTCAGGTTGCCCAATGGCATAGTGAAGAAATAACTAACATCCCAACATTTTAGATGCAAGACCTTAGGACGGCTTGATCATTTTAGCCATTTAATGACGTAGAGCCCTAAAGTCACCGTTCACTTTGGTAACTGTTGTCCTTTGACTAGGCTAATTTTACAGATGACACGAATCTCTCTGAAGTCCTGTTGTGGCTAGTCAAGTAACTGCATTGTACAAATGGCCAAAGCACTCGATATATCCATGACTCCAATCGATAGTTGCCATTTAAAACAAAACCGATTTAATTAGATTTTCGACTAAGTGTAACACCAATTGGTGGATCCATCGGGCCTACACAAAACATACACCAGGAAACATACAGTACATTAGGCAGTCATATTGGTTTTCGTCCCTTTATTGGCCCAACATAATCTCATATATGTTTATATCGAATCAAACCCATTTTAATCTGCTGAAAAATGGTGGGTTATTCTTACCTGAGACATTTTTATAAAATTGTTATCATATTTTGTTTCTTGAATGTTCTGGATTTTTCGTTTGGATAAAGCCAGGATGAATTTGAGTTTTCAGCAACAGATGTCCATGCACAATTCTTGGGGTTTCGTTTGATTTTGCTCAAGAATTGCGTTTGGACAATCAGTCGCTAACACTCTAAAAATGGCCTTCTCGAAAAAACACATCCAGCCATTAATTCGATTCAACACAAATGCATAGATTAGTATTAGGCCTACTAGTATTAGAATGCACATACTTCCATTTCAAAATGATTAGCTAAATATATACATTCAGTGTTGGAAAACATCCCATCATGTTCTAAAGACAACGAGATAGAGGGAGAGAGGAAAAAAGAAAAGTTGCACTTCTGCATAGATTTTTTTCCCATTCCTTTTGCTGCGTTGTATATGGTCACATGCTTCCATGGTCCTTCCATGTTCAACCATCAGAGCCATAGATGAGCCTGAATTCAAGTTATAAATGTGTATTTCCAAACATTCAAAAACAAACACTGTAGCCAACTAAACGCCTTCTAACTGAGCAAGTGTCTCGTTTCGATGGAAAATGTATATATAAAGAAATACACATTATGGCATCAAAAGTTGAACGCACTTGCTGTTTCATTCATTCATTCATTCCCATCGGTTGGAAAAGTAGGCTTCACAATTCAATGTTATGTGGTGGCCTAGGCCTAAAACGGTCACTACTCATATCTACCAGTCTACCACAGTTCAAACCCTCAAATTCTTGCAGGTTGATTTTTCTTTCCTCGCAAAAGGAGATTAGTGCGAGGCAAAGTAAACGAACTGAAAAGTGCGTTAGTGAGAGGCAATGTAAACGCACGTTTGCCTTTCACTAATATCTTTATGTGGCCCTAAACTGATAGAAACAGCATCTACGAAATATCGCCTATTCTCAATTAATTACACAATGAGTCATGTAAAATAGTTTTAAATGAACCAAGACACCCTTCTTCAATGTCCAGGCTGTGTTGATACAACAAAAACGTTTTCGCCATCTCTGCTGCACCTGTTAAGGGCGCACATCCACGTAGTTTCCACACCGCGTCAGGAAAGAGTTACAATCTTGATGGTCATCTTAAAAAACAAATCTGCTGCAAACAAACCACCCCCCCCCCAAAAAAAACGTTTTCTTTAAAAAATAATGAACAATATTAGGATTTGGAGTAGTAGTGTTTCTGTCCTCTGGCGATTGTGAGAAGAGGTGACGAAATCGAGTAAAACCACTCAGTCCTGCGTGCGTTCTCTTCTCTATTCCCACGACGTGCGCAAGCCCAGCCTGGATCATCGTTCCTAATGCTCTAGGCAAGATGGGAACGCGTGCAGAGGAAGAATGATGCTCGGAGCGGGTTGCTGGTTGCATTAAGCTCGCGTCTCGGCTTGCAGTACCTCCGCAGCAATTGACTTTCTGGGACCGTCGCTCCTCTCTGGCTCTTTTCTTAGACTGGCGTAACAATACGGACGGCGAGAGAGAGAGTGGGGATGCTCTTCGCTTGGTACTGAATTTGAATAACACCACAGGGTGGACGATAAATGTCCATTGTGCTGTAGAAGTAATGAATCTCAACCGTCTTCTATGGGCACACACACAAGCCAGCAGCTGCGAGCGAGGGGACCAGCAAGCTCTTAAAGACACAACAGCCCTATTTTCTAGCCAAAAGGGATTACAATTCGTACACTGTTTATTCAGCGCCAAACCACTCTGACAACTCTGCACGACGCTTGTTTGCTCTGTGCTCTCTGTTTTTTTCGTTGTAAGAACACAAGTGCAATGCAGTATCCAGGCACTTGGACATAAAGCAGTCCCTTGAAAGCGTTTTGTAGCGTTTTGTAAAGTGTAGAAGGCCAATATGAAGAATGGCATGCAAATGTATGAAAGGATGTGAATTAGTACAATCATTGGCTTTTAAATATCACAACATTTACAAACAAATTAAACTAGTTAAATGCATATATTATAGATCACCCATAATCACATTCGGATTGCATTGTGAATGGGTTACGCCTTTATATTTAGTTTAAATCTTATATTGTGAGTTGATGCTGTTTCAAAGGTTATTTGGAATAAAATCTGGCTATTCAACTAGGTCTGTGGTGTACCTCTAAGCCTATAGACTGACAGGGGTAGGTGAATCAATGAATAACATTGTATTATAGAATCTGAAAACATCTAAAGTACTCTTCTACTTTTGACAAAGGATATACGTTTTACATGGGTCGCACTACAGTTACTGTAGTAATAATGTCGAATTTAGATAGTACTATTACGTAAACTTAAACCTTTATGGCATTTTGCATAAGAGCCGTCTTAACTGGTCATTTCATATTGATTCAACTGAAACGCTTTCACATAATAATAGCAAGCAACACACAGTTAACCCGTATAGGTAGGCCTTCCACCTGCGCTCCCTTCACCCTTGACAACTATTCCGTCCACATGTTCTAAACATCACATTAGTCAGGGGCGCGTTCAGGAGAACGCAACGTTACGGAACGTTCAGAAAGAAATGAGTTATGTAGAACAAACACGCCTCTCCTACATGTAGAACAAGGAATAATGTCGTCTCTATTCATGGCATTTCTATCTGCAACGCTCAACAACGTTTGTCAACTGAATGTGGCCCTGTTGTGTGTGTGTGTGTGTGTGTGTGTGTGTGTGCAGCATATATGCTCAGTAACATGCTAGAGAAGGAACCCCAGCCAGCGCATAGCCACTCTCCTCAAGCAGATAAATCACTGGGCAGAGCCGGCCCTCAGGCATGGGGGTCCTCCTCCTTAAAGTAAAACCCTTTTCCTTTTCATTCGTCTCAAGGAGGAGAGTTAACCTCTCCTGATCGGCTTGGTGGGCTCTCCTCACATACACGCACGCACGCACGCACGCACGCACGCACGCACGCACACACACACACACACACACACACACACACACACACACACACACACACACACACACACACACACACACAGTATCTCCCTGGACAAAGACCTTGGGCCATTCCTACAGCATGTTCCCTCTGATCCACACAAACAGCTGCTTCATGCCCCCCCCTCCCCTTTTCACGTTCTGACTAGAGAGAAGGAATCCTGAGAGGAAGTAGGCTAACAGTGGAGCCTCCTCAGGCCTGGTCCCAGATCTGTGCGTGCTGTCTGCAGTTGGCAAGACATCACACAGATCTGGGACCAGGCTACCTCAGGTCTTGTTTATCACAACCATCTATCCTCTTTCAGGGACTAGTCTGTAAATAAATGTTGACATTTTCCTCAATTCTCTTTTCTACTGAAAGGATGATTGGGTGGCTGTACAGGTCAACTTTTATTCCAGAAAGGAGAAATAGAGTAGGCCTAGATGTGGTAGGACAGTTTCTGTCTGATATGAGGAGGGTTTTAATAAAGAATATGAACTGCTCCAGATTATTCTGTCTTAAACATCAGAGTTTTGAGGATTCATTTAGCCCTCTCATTGTTACCCTTCAGAAGTAGCCTAAAACTTAGACCACAGACAATCCCTTATATGGTGGTTAATTTCCTTTTAATAATACCAAAAAATACCTAAAGGGACGCAGGTTAAGCCTAGTGTTTGACTAAAAAGCACTTTAGGTGGAGAATCTTCAATGAACATGGACTGTGTCTGGGGAAACCTGCCTGAAAAGGCACTAGAGCCAGGTCAAGTATGTGAGTTGTTGAAGCCAGCCAGGACAAGACAGCAGAAGCAGTTTGCTTTTATGTTACTTGGTGGTTGTACACAGAAACAGTGGGGGGACATCCCTTCCTCAGTGCAACTGGGCTCCTGTCCATTCACAAATGAATGTTCAGCTCACTGGCTGAAAGGAGCAGTGTGGGGGGGGGGGGGGGGGGGCTAAAGCAACAGGGTGGCCAATGAACTCATCCCTGGGAGAGATGGAGAGGAGGAAGGTAACAGTGGAGGAGCAGAATCAGAGGAATCCTCTAATAAATTATCTTACCTGGAGAATAGTTACAGGGGAGAGGAAGGGGATGAATGAGCCAATTGTAAGCTGGGGATGATTAGGTGACCATGATGGTATGATGGACAGCTTGGGAATTTAGCCAGGACACCAGGGTTAACACCCCCTACTCTTACAATAAGTGCCATGGGATCTTTAATGACCTCAGAGACCCATTTAATGTCCCATCCAAAAGACATCACCCAACACAGGGCAATGTCCCCAATCACTGCCCTGGGGCATTGTTTTAGACCTGAAGAAAGAGTGCCTCCTACTAGCACTCCAACACCACTTCCAGCAGCATCTGGTCTCCCATCCAGGGACTGCCCAGGACCAACCCTGCTTAGCTTCAGAAGCAAGCCAGCAGTGGGATGCAGGGTGGGATGCTGCTGGCTAATAATAATAATAATAATAATAATAATAATAATAATAATAATAATAATAATAATAATAATAATAATAATAATAATAATAATAATAATAATAATAATAATAATAATAATCCTCCTCAGATGAAGGCATCTCTACCCTGCTGCTAACGCAATGTGATGCTAGTGCTATGTGCTGCTAGAACAATGTGCTGGCAGTGAAATGTGCATGGGGTAGACTGCATTTTGAAACGTCTCTGCTCCTTTGCTGACCTGGTAGTTACTAGTAGTCAAGTAGTGTGATCGTTCTCAGCCCTGCTGCTAGTGCAATGTACTGCTAGTGCAATGTGCCGCTAGGGAAATGTGCTGTAAGAGTATTGCTCTGCTAGAGCAGCGGTACTCAAGTACTATTTGAGAAGGTCCAGTCACACATTTCCTAGGTGACAAAGGTCCGGATGGATATTGTCGTTTATCGATGTATTAACAAACCCCCATCTCACAACCCATGCAACACCAAACTGTTCATACCCTTCGAGTTGGCGGAGAGAAAATGTTGCTAATTTCCTATATTTCTACACATTTTGCAAGGGGCAGCTCATTGTTTTGCTGTTTTACAGCTAATCTACTACAATCCTACAGTCTTCTATGTCTTATTTGTGTTTATATGATACCCGGAGTCGAAGCCCGACCGAGTCCCCCCCCAAACAAAAAGTATTAACCCTGTTCTGGGTTCAGAACAGCACTGTTGTCCACTAGTTGAGTGTGAGGGTTCTAGAGCTAGCAAAATGTGTCGCTAGTGCAATGTACTGCTAGTAAAAGTGCCCCTAGGAAAATGTGCTGTTAGAGCTATGTGCCGCTAGTGCTATGTGCTGCTAGTGCTATGTGCTGCTAGGCAAATGTGCCGCTAGGTCTATGTGCCGCTAGTGCTATGTGCTGCTAGTGCTATGTGCTGCTAGGCGAATGTGCCACTAGGTCTATGTGCTGCTAGTGCTATGAGCCACTAGGTCTATGTGCTGCTAGTGCTATGTGCTGCTAGGAGAATGTGTCGCTAGTTCTATGTGCCGCTAGTTCTATGTGCCGCTAGTTCTATGAGTCGCTAGTTCTATGAGCCGCTAGGTCTATGTGCCGCTAGTGCTATGTGCTGCTAGTAAAATGTGTTGCTAGTTCTATGTGCCGCTAGTGCTATGTGCCACTAGGTCTATGTGCTGCTAGTGCTATGTGCTGCTAGGAAAATGTGTCACTAGTTCTATGTGCCACTAGTTCTATGTGCCGCTAGTTCTATGAGTCGCTAGTTCTATGTGCCGCTAGTGCTATGAGTCGCTAGGTCTATGTGCCGCTAGTGCTATGTGCTGCTAGGAAAATGTGTCACTAGTTCTGTGTGCCGCTAGTGCTATGTGCCGCTAGTGCTATGTGCCGCTAGTTCTATGAATCGCTAGTTTTATGAGCCGCTAGGTCTATGTGCCGCTAGTGCTATGTGCTGCTAGGAAAATGTGTCGCTAGTGCTATGTGCCGCTAGTGCTATGTGTCGCTAGTTCTATGTGCCGCTAGTTCTATGTGCCGCTAGTTCTATGTGCTGCTAGTGCTATGTGCTGCTAGGAAAATGTGTCGCTAGTGCTATGTGCCGCTAGTTCTATGTGCCGCTAGGTCTATGAGTTGCTAGTGCTGTGTGCCGCTAGGGCTATGTGCCGCTAGTGAAATGTGCCGCTAGGAAAATGTGCCGCTAGTTAAATGTGCTGCTAGGAGGGGGTGCAAAAGGGGGTGAATACTGTCGCAAGCCACTGTACATACAGTACAGTATGTGATATACATACGTGTCAGTGTCTTTACATAGCAGGTGTTTGATTGCAGGATTGTGTTTTTCGTTTTGCACTCTGGACTCAAGACTCTAAAAGACTCACTTCCTGTTCCCAAAGTTGTGACTTCATAGAATGTTTTGGGGACCTTGTCTTCAGTCCTTTTGGTCTCCTGCACTCCTCTAACTCCTGTACTCCCAATACCCCCCCCCCCCCACCCCCAACCATGCCACTGCCTAAATGTTTCTTGGAATACGTTGACGTCGCTGCTGAGTCAGAATGTAGTTGCCAGCCGTGGGAGTGTGAATGACAGTTATTGACCCAACGAGCCCTGAGACGTCGGTGTGAGAACGCTGTTATTGATTGTCGCCACGGCAATAAAGATTCCAGAGGGTTTTCAGAGCATCACGACTGGGGCCCCCTGGAGGGATTGCGACTTGGGGTTGAAAAGAGAGAGAAGGAGATTGGTGTTGGTAGACAGTGATGAGGGGGTGTGGGGCCAGTATGTATCAGTAGGGGCCCTGGCTGGCAGACCCCCCACTACGTGTCACATGTGTGTGTGTGTGTTGTGTGCTGGGTGCGTGTGTGTGAGCACATTTGTCTGTGAGTGAGGGACAAGGGCCCCTCAACCGAGTTCTCCCCTTTCCCCTCCACCCCCTTCCATTCACTGAATAAATATTTAGTCTCTCTCCATCTAGCTCAGCTGTGAATCTATTGGCCCGGGACCCCTTGGACCTCTCTCCACACCCTGCCACCCCACCACACCACTGACCCTTAACCCTGACCTCTAACCCAGCAGTGAAAAGTTACTGAACTCTTCCAGACCTGCTACTGCAGAGGGTGCTGGGAAAGTGGCCACCGGGTCATGGGGGGTCAGGGGGTGTGACAGGGTGTCATGAATAGAGGTCCCTTTGACCTTCATGGTCCCCTGTTCAGAGAGCAGGGCAACACTCGATTGTCCCTCCAACAACCTGAGTGCTGTGGCTGGCTCATTGATTGAGGCCCTCCCAAAGCTTCCTAAATTCATTTTAGATCGCTGTCATCCTTCCTTTCTTCTTCTCCTCTGATCTGTGCCATGCCGTTCTCTCTTTCTTTCTGTCTGTCTTCCACTCTCTGGCTCTGTTTTCTTTCCTGATTATACCTTCTTTCACAGTGTTGCTTGGTCTCTCTTTCTGTCCTTGAATAACTAACTGTTCATTGGTTAACTGATTTTGGAATGTTAACTCAATGCTTCCCTCTACAGGCAATAGGTTGAAATTTATAGAAACAAATCTTGTTCTAAATTTGTAAATATAATTTCTCCCACATAGACAATAAGGAGTGTGTGCTGTTAGATTATGCCGACTATTCAGCTGTTAAATACTTAATATTCATACATTGTGTGTTGTAGCCTAAATTGTAAAGGTATACAAATATGAAAGTGTGCATTCTTATTTAAAATGTATGTAATTCTGAACCTGTCTATTAATGCTATGTATTGTTATTTCATTTGTTTGATTCTTTAGTCATGTAGCTCTTTACCTGTATATTCATGTATCATGTATTCATGTCATTTAAAATGGCGAACAAGCATGTAAAGTATGATTTTCACATGTCAAATATGAGTTATGTAGTTGCAAAGGATATTTGCAAACATGTAACTTCTTTGGAGAATAAATGCATCAACACTTGACAGCACATAGCGTGATGTGTGAATAAGTACAACAACACTTGACAGCACATAGCGTGATGTGTGAATAAGTACAACAACACTTGCAAACATATAAGTTGATATGGGAATACATTCAATAAGATTTGCAAGCATGCAACACAATTTGAGAATGAACGCAACTCATTTGCTAAACTTGCGACTGGTAAATCTTCGGTTGGTCCAATCCGCACCTACTTTTCTAATGAACACTCCACAATCTATTGTACATGGAACACCACATTTTCTATGTATTTAATGATTCATATTCCCTTTTGTCATATAACAGCTTCTACACGTCATGGCACCATGCTTGACTGCAAAAAAAATATTTAAACATGTTGCCCATTTTTCCTGTGAGATATTCACTGTCCTTTCTTCTTCACCAAGCCCTTGCCTGGAACGGTCATGAGGTGCATCCTGCCCTTCGGCTGCATCTTCATCCAGCTCTTCAACGGCATCTGGTAAGATCGAGGTTCAAGTCTGCCACTCAACCATGACCCTGAATTAGCCTAGTGGTGCTTGTATAATGACTCATAAAGAAACACACAAGTAATTCATTGATTATTCATGTGTAATTAACATTTATAATGAATAAGTAATAATTTCTTTGAACCAAGGTCAACTCAGCCTCTAAGCAAGGAGACGTAATCTGATTGATTGTTGAGTATTTTCGAAACATTTTATCTCACCAGACGTACTACATGTTTGGTTTCCTGTTCCTGGTGTTCATCCTTTTCCTCCTCACCTGCTCCAAGGCCACCATGTTGCTGGGCTAGCTCCCCTTGTGTGCACCCATACATACATGGATCACAATAATGGCATGCTGTGCTCTCTCTCTTTGTATGTAAATGCATTGTGTAATATTTGTAAAATGTATTTCCAACATTTCCAGATTATCTGTGCCGGTATGTTTAACTACCAATTGTGAAGTCTTCGTGTCAACAGTACATCTGTTTTAGTTTGATGAAAACATTCTAAATGATGCAAATGCTTCTTTCTCATATCACTCAATTTATCTCTGCTCATCGATCCAAAGCACTTAACACAGTGTTAACAAAATGTATTGAGCCGAACCTAAAGACTGCTTTGTTTTGTATATAGGACTTGCTGGTGGTGGTACTCTTTCCTGACCAGCCTCCCTACGTTTGTTTTACTCACTGCTTTAGCACACTCTGCCAACCCGGATGTCTTAGCCATGTCTAAATCCTGGCTTAGGAAAACCACCAAAAACCCTGAAATCTCCATCGCTAACTATATCATTTTCCGCTAAGATAGAACTGCCAAAGGGGGCGGTTTTGCAATCTACTGCAAAGATAGCCTGCAGAGTTTTGTATTACTATCCAAGTCTGTACCCAAACAATTCAAGCTTCTACTTCTAAAAATTCACCTTTCCAGAAACAAGTATCTCACTGTTGCCGCTTGCTATAGACCTCCCTCTGCCCCCAGCTGTGCCCTCGATACCATATGTGAATTGATTGCCCCCCATCTATCTTCTGAGCTCGTGCTACTAGGTGACCTAAACTGGGACATGCTTAACACCCCAGCCATCCTACAATCTAAGCTTGATGCCCTCAATCTCACACAAATTATCAATGAACCTACCAGGTACAACTCCAAATCCATAAACATGGGCACCCTCATAGATGTCATCCTAACTAACTCGCCCTCCAAATACACCTCTGCTGTTTTCAATCAAGATCTCAGCGATCACTGCCTCATTGTCTGCATCCGTAATGGGTCTGCGACCAAACGACCACTCCTCATCACTGTCAAACGCTCCCTAAAACATTTCTGCGAGAAGGCCTTTCTAATCGACCTGGCTGGCGTATCCTGGAATGACATTGACCTCATCCCGTCAGTAGATGATGCCTGGCTATTCTTTAAAAGTGCCTTCCTCACCATCTTAAATAAGCATGCCCCATTCAAAAAAATTAGAACTAGGAATAGATATAGTCCTTGGTTCACTCCAGACCTGTCTGCCCTTGACCAGCACAAAAACATCCTGTGGCGTTCTGCATTAGCATCGAATAGCCCCCGTGATATGCAACTTTTCAGGGAAGTTAGGAAAAAATATACACAGGCAGTTAGGACAGCTAAGGCTAGCTTTTTCAAACAGAAATTTGCATCCTATAGTACAAACTCAAAAAAGTTCTGGGACACTGTAAAGTCCATGGAGAATAAGAGCACCTCCTCCCAGCTGCCCACTGCTCTGAAGCTAGGAAACACTGTTACCACCGATAAATCCACTATAATTGAGAATCTCAATAAGCATTTCTCTATGGCTGGCCATGCTTTCCACCTGGCTATCCCTACCCCGGTCAACTGCCCGGCACCCACCACAGCATCCCGCCAAAGCCCCCACCATTTCTCCTTCACCCAAATCAAGATAGCTGATGTTCTGAAAGAGCTGCAAAATCTGGACCCCTACAAATCAGCCGGGCTAGACAATCTGGACCCTCTCTTTCTAAAATTATCTGCCGCCATTGTTGCAACCCCTATTACTAGCCTGTTCAACCTCTCTTTCGCATCGTCTGAGATTCCCAAAGATTGATCTTCAAAGGGGGTGACACTAGACTCAAACTACTACAGACCTATATCTGTCCTACCCTGTCTTTCTAAGGTCTTCGAAAGCCAAGTTAACAAACAGATTACCGACCATTTCTAATCCCACCGTACCTTCTCCGCTATGCAATCTGAGATTTCAGAGCTGGTCATGGGTGCACCTCAACCACGCTCAAGGTCCTAAACGTCATCATAACCGCCATCGATAAGAGACATTACTGTGCAGCCGTATTCATCAACCTGGCCAAGGCTTTCGACTCTGTCAATCACCACATTCTTATTGGCAGACTCGACAGCCTTGGTTTCTCAAATGATTGCCTCGCCTGGTTTACCAACTACTTCTCTGATAGAGTTCAGTGTGTCAAATCGGAGGGCCTGTTGTCCGGACCTCTGGCAGTCTCTATGGGGGTGCCACAGGGTCCAATTCTCGGGCCGACTCTCTTCTCTGTATACATCAATGATCACCAGCTCTTGCTGCTGGTGATTCTCTGATCCACCTCTACGCAGACGACGCCATTCTGTATACTTCTGGCCCCTCTTTGGACACTGTGTTAACTAACCTCCAGACAAGCTTCAATGCCATACAACTCTCCTTCCGTGGCCTCCAACTGCTCTTAAATGCAAGTAAAACTAAATGCATGCTATTCAGTCGATCACTGCTCGCACCTGCTCGACCGTCCAACCGTCCAGCATCACTACTCTGGACGGCTCTGACTTACGTGGACTACTACAAATACCTAGGTGTCTGGTTAGACTGTAAACTCTCCTTCCAGACTCACATTAAGCATCTCCAATCCAAAATTAAATCTACAATCGGCTTCCTATTCTGCAACAAAGCATCCTTCACTCATGCTGCCAAACATACCCTCGTAAAACTGACCATCCTACCGATCCTCGACTTCGGTGATGTCATTTATAAAATAGCCTCCAACACTCTACTCAACAAACTGGATGCAGTCTATCACAGTGCCATCCGTTTTGTCACCAAAGCCCCATACACTACCCACCATTGCGACCTGTACGCTCTCGTTGGTTGGCCCTCGCTTCATACTCGTCGCCAAACCCACTGGCTACAGGTTATCTACAAGTCTCTGCTAGGTAAAGCCCCGCCTTATCTCAGCTCACTGGTCACCATAGCAGCACCCACTCGTAGCACGCACTCCAGCAGGTATATCTCACTGGTCACCCCCAAAGCCAATTCCTCCTTTGATCGTCTTTCCTTCCAGTTCTCTGCTGCCAATGACTGGAACGAACTGCAAAAATCTCTGAAGCTGGAGACTCATATCTCCCTCACTAGCTTTAAGCACCAGCTGTCAGAGCAGCTCAAAGATCACTGCACCTGTACATAGCCATCTGTAAACAGCCCATCTATCTACCTACCTCATCCCCATACTGTATTTATTTATTTATCTTGCTCCTTTGCACCCCAGTATCTCTACTTGCACATTCATCTTCTGCACATATACCATTCCAGTGTTTAATTGCTATATTGTAATTACTTCGCACCATGGCCTATTTATTGCCTTAACTTACCTTCATTTGCACTCACTGTATATAGACTTTTTGTTTTCTTTTGTTGTACTGTATTATTGACTGTATGTTTTGTTTATTCCATGTGTAACTCTGTGTTGTTGTATGTGTCGAATTGCTATGCTTTATCTTGGCCAGGTCGCAGTTGCAAATGAGAACTTGTTCTCAACTAGCCTACCTGGTTAAATAAAGGTAAAATAAATTTAAAAATCATGGCAGTCTACCAGTTTGTCTACGACATGCGCTACTTCTTCTTCAAGCTGCAGATCATCAGTGTGACCACTACCATCCTCTACTTCACCATGATCATGGTGCTCATATTCTTCCTCTTCACAAGGGAGTCAACAACAATGCCACATTACTCAAGGCTAGACTCTGTAAGGTTTTTGCAGAGGAGCTTAAACAAATATGGTATCTCCTGATTTTCACTTTAACAAACAGTGCTGGAGCTTTTGGCAGATTCATTGGCTGTTTCCAGCCACTCCTCTCAATAGGAATTTTATCCGTCTTTAATGGAAATTGGTGGTGCTGTAATACCGCCCGAGCCAGTTGAAAATATTGATGCCAGGGATATTTTTGGTGTCTGTGTGCTCTTTCATTAGATTTGTGTTTTTATTCATTTATTTCCAGTACCCTCTTACCAGAGTGGCATGAGGCCTGTGTGGCATCGCACTGTTAGGGCTGGCTCACTATCGGCGTTCCAATTCATCCCAAAGGTTTTCGATGGGGTTGAGGTCAGGGCTCTGTGCAGGCCAGTCAATTTCTTCCACACCGATCTCAACAAACCATTTCTGTATGGACCTCACTTTGTGCACAGGGGCATTGTCATGCTGAAACAGAAAAGGGCCTTCTCCAAACTATTGTCACAAAGTTGGAAGCACAGAATTGTCTAGAATGTCATTGTAAGCTGTAGCTTAAAGATTTCCTTTCACTGGAACTAAGGGGCCTAATCCAAACCATAAAAAAACAGCCCTAGACCATTTCTCCTCCTCCACCAAACTTTACAGATGGCACTATGCATTCGGGCAGATAGCGTTCTCCTGGCATCCACCAAATCCAGATTCTTCCGTCGGACTGCCAGATGGTGAAGTGTGATTCATCACTCCAGAGAACGCGTTTCCACTGCTCCAGAGTCCAATGGCGGTGAGCTTTACACCACTCCAGCCGACGCATGGCATTGCATTGGTGATCTTAGGCTTGTGGCTGCTCGGCCATGGTAAGCCATTTCATGAAACTCCCGACGAACAGTTCTCGTGCTGACGTTGTTTCCAGAGGCAGTTTGGAACTTGCTTGGTAGTGAGTGTTGCAACCGAGACAGACGATTTTTACACGCTACGCGCTTCAGTACTCGGCGGTCCTGTTCTGTGAGCTTGTGTGACCTACCACTTTGCGGCTGAGCTGTTGTTGCTCCTAGACGTTTCCACTTTAACAGCACTTACAGTTGACCGGGACAGCTCGAACAGGGCAGAAATGACTTGTTGGAAAGGTGGCATCCTATGACGGTGCCACGTTGAAAGTCATTGAGCTCTTTAGCACGGGCCATTCTACTGCCAGTGTTTGTCTATGGAAATTGCATGACTTTGTGCTCGATTTTATACACCTGTCAGCAACGGGTGTGGTTAAAATGGACAAATCCACTAATTTGAAGGGGTGTCCACATACTTACTGGGGACTGAGACAAGGGGGTTGGGAGACACTGTGGCCCCGTCCAATGTCACCCCTGGACAGGGCCAGCCAGGAAGGAGCTCACCCAACCACTGAGGCAGTGGTGTGCTTAGCAGATCTGAAAGAGAGGCACAACATTATTTGAATGCCAATTCAGTCGACTTGACAATTCAAACAGAATTCAGTATTTTTCATGCTGATGATTTCTACAACTTGAGACAGATAGCAATACAGTAAAAAATATAATAAAACATAATACGGAATGTAACACAGATACAGATTACGTGCATTTGGTGGTTTCAAATAATATAATTACTACAGATATCAAGATCTCCATTTTCCTGAAAATGTTTATCTGATATTATAGCTAGCTAGCTGATGTTGTTCTAGCTAGCTTACCCAAAAGCAGGCTTTTCCCCTCCTTGCTGGTCTGCAGATGTATGACTACATGATCATATTGTGGCTGTAACATTTAATGAACACTAGAACAACAACTAGCTAGCTATATCAGATTGACATTTTCAGGAAAAGCAGCTCATAAAGCAAGCCAATAAAATTAATATCACTGCATTGATTTGACATCGATATCTAGCTAGCTAATCAAGATATCATCTGAGAGAGCTCACCTTTTTATCTCTGTAGCAGTTAGCTCTCACCTCGTCTGGGCATTGCATCCACCAGATGAAGCAACTGCACGTCTAAATCTTTTTTTCCCACCCCCTCTTGTCTTGATACACATTATTAGCAAGCTAGCTAACGTTAGCCAACTTGAGCAGAGATCTCAGCTTGCTAACTAGCAAAGCCATTCAACTATACACCAAATATACACAGAGCAAACAATAATTTCCTTATCTAATGTTAGTATCAACCAATTTACAAGTACATAGCTAGACCTATTGCTCTGTTACACAACGCAAGAACCACTAGATACAGACTAGCCAGAAGGCTCAAATGGCTGCCAAGAGGCCATGTAATGTCAATAGAAAAAAGGCTAGCTAGCTAGCATTGGCTTTGTAGCGGTTAGGCCTATGCCAGGGATGGGCAATTTTGATGGGGTTGGGGGCCACAAAAAAAGTAACTCATCATGAGGGGCCACAGTGGCTCGTGGGTCTGCGTACCCACATCTATACAATTTCCTGCAATTCTACACATTTTGCCATAGGGTGGAGGCAAATGTTTGCAGTTTTTAATATGATCACTGATGAACAATGGGCCCCACCCCAATCGGTAATTCGACGATGCTTACTACAAGTTTAGATAGCTGTCCTCTACATTCAGTGAAACATCTGGCTCATTGTTCTATCTGTGGTGAAAGCATGTTTGAGAATGACAACACCTCAACTGTGTTTTTCTCTGCTGCTTGCTTGCAGTTCTATCTGTGGTGAAAGCACGTTCCAGAATGACAACACCTCAACTGAGATTTTCTCTGCTGCTTGCTTGCAGTTCTATCTGTGGTGAAAGCACGTTCCAGAATGACAACACCTCAACTGTGTTTTTCTCTGCTGCTTGCTTGCAGTTCTATCTGTGGTGAAAGCACGTTCCAGAATGACACACCTCAACTGTGTTTTTCTCTGCTGCTTGCTTGCAGTTCTATCTGTGGTGAAAGCACGTTCCAGAATGACAACACCTCAACTGTGTTTTTCTCTGCTGCTTGCTTGCAGTTCTATCTGTGGTGAAAGCACGTTCCAGAATGACAACACCTCAACTGAGATTTTCTCTGCTGCTTGCTTGCAGTTCTATCTGTGGTGAAAGCACGTTCCAGAATGACAACACCTCAACTGTGTTTTTCTCTGCTGCTTGCTTGCAGTTCTATCTGTGGTGAAAGCACATTCCAGAATGACAACCCCTCAACTGAGATTTTCTCTGCTGCTTGCTTGCAGTTCTATCTGTGGTGAAAGCACGTTCCAGAATGACAACACCTCAACTGAGATTTTCTCTGCTGCTTGCTTGCAGTTCTATCTGTGGTGAAAGCACGTTCCAGAATGACAACACCTCAACTGTGTTTTTCTCTGCTGCTTGCTTGCAGTTCTATCTGTGGTGAAAGCACGTTCCAGAATGACAACACCTCAACTGTGTTTTTCTCTGCTGCTTGCTTGCAGTTCTATCTGTGGTGAAAGCACGTTCCAGAATGACAACACCTCAACTGTGTTTTTCTCTGCTGCTTGCTTGCAGTTCTATCTGTGGTGAAAGCACGTTCCAGAATGACAACACCTCAACTGAGATTTTCTCTGCTGCTTGCTTGCAGTTCTATCTGTGGTGAAAGCACGTTCCAGAATGACAACACCTCAACTGTGTTTTTCTCTGCTGCTTGCTTGCAGTTCTATCTGTGGTGAAAGCACGTTCCAGAATGACAACACCTCAACTGTGTTTTTCTCTGCTGCTTGCTTGCAGTTCTATCTGTGGTGAAAGCACGTTCCAGAATGACAACACCTCAACTGAGATTTTCTCTGCTGCTTGCTTGCAGTTCTATCTGTGGTGAAAGCACGTTCCAGAATGACAACACCTCAACTGTGTTTTTCTCTGCTGCTTGCTTGCAGTTCTATCTGTGGTGAAAGCACGTTCCAGAATGACAACACCTCAACTGTGTTTTTCTCTGCTGCTTGCTTGCAGTTCTATCTGTGGTGAAAGCACGTTCCAGAATGACAACACCTCAACTGAGATTTTCTCTGCTGCTTGCTTGCAGTTCTATCTGTGGTGAAAGCACGTTCCAGAATGACAACACCTCAACTGAGATTTTCTCTGCTGCTTGCTTGCAGTTCTATCTGAGGTGAAAGCACGTTCCAGAATGACAACACCTCAACTGTGTTTTTCTCTGCTGCTTGCTTGCAGTTCTATCTGTGGTGAAAGCACGTTCCAGAATGACAACACCTCAACTGAGATTTTCTCTGCTGCTTGCTTTCAGATTATTTTTTTTACATCTACGAAACTTTTGGCAGAGGTTATAGTTGCTAAATTAGCGCACAGATTCGACACCAGCAATGGATTTTGATTCACAGAAGATACACCAATCGCAAGTTTAGTAAATTAGTTGCATTCATTCTTACATTTAGTTGCATGCTTGCAAATCTTATATAATTTATTCACATATCAACTTACATGCTTGCAAGTGTTGTTGTATTCATTCACACATCACGTTATACAAAACTACAAAACTGATTACGCAACTCATATTTGACATGTGCAAATCATACTTTACATGCTTGTACACTATCTTACCTCCATAGCTAATGTTATGCATTATGCCATGTTTTATGTTTTGTGTGGACCCCAGGAAGAGTAGCTGGGTGATTCTCATGAAACCAACTGAAACCATGTCTGTGATGAATTCAGCTATATAGCCTCTAAAAATGTTTATTCATTTACTATCATATTAAGGCTCGCTATGCTTGGTTTATGGCTCTTTTACTTGTTTTGGGCTTAAATCTTATTTAGGTGTTTTTTAAATAAAATGTTTACTTAAAATCTCATTACCGTAATGCGCCCGGGTCAATTTTATAGGACTTTACATGCATTTAATTTATAAAATTATGCTGAGTCATAATGGCTTCTGCTTTTATTAGCTAAATTTGCTAAGGGCTTCTCATTACCGTAATGTCCAATTCTCATTACCATATGGTTGTTTGTTACTGTAATTATAAGTTCAGTTACAGTAATCATAACAACTTTCTGATGCATGTACAATGTAACTCCATCACACTATGTGCGCAACAGATACACCGCTAACCAATCAGTGCTAGGCGCATGGACACTTGAATTAAAGGGTAACAACACTCAAAATGGTCTCCTGCTGTGGTTTAAGCCTTGTTAACGCATCCAATTTTCTTGTTTTTCTAATAGAGAAGTGAGATTTTTCTCCCCCACAAGATATGCAATAAGGGGTCTCTTCATTGTCCCCAAGTCCAGAACAGAGGCTGGGAGGCGCACAGTATTGTATAGAGCAATGACTACATGGAATTCTCTTCCACCTCAGGTAATTCAGACGAGCAATAAAATCTGTTTAATAAAACAACACCTCAAGGAACAATGCGGACACACATACACACACACACCCACACATTATTCTTATTGTTATTCATTATATTTTTTCTTTATTTTCTCTTCTTGTTATTACTTTTTAAAATAGTTGTATTGTTCTTTAGTGTTCTTAATTAAAATGTTTGTTGCCGTTCCTGTCCATTAGTGTTCTGTATTTGTTCATGTTTTATGTTTTGTGTGGACCCCAGGAAGAATAGCTGCTGCTTCTTCAACAGCTAATGGGGTTCCCAACAAAATAATAATAAAAAATAAAAAAACATTTAAGGTTCAGAAAGTATTCATGTCCCTTGACTTATTTCCACATTTTGCTGTGTTACGGCCAGAATTGAAAATTGATTAAATAGATGTTGCCTTTCAGCCATCTACACATAATGTTTTTTTATTTAACCTTTATTTAACAGGGGCAGCAGGTAGCTTAGTGGTTAGTGTGTTGGGCCAGTAACCGAAAGGTTGCTGGATCGAATCCCCGAGCTGACAAGGTAAAAATCTGTCGTTCTGCCCCTGAACAAGGCAGTTAACCCACTATTCCCCGGTAGGCTGTCATTGTAAATAAGAATTTGTTCTTAACTGACTTGCCTATTAAATAAAGGTTAAAAACATTTATAATTAACTAGGCAAGTCAGTTAAGAACAAATTCTTATTGACAATGACGGCCTACCCTGGCCAAGCCCTAACCCGGACAATTGTGGAAACCAGGGTCTGTAGTGACGCATCCAGCACTGAGATGCAGTGCCTTAGACCGCTGTGCCACCCGGGAGACAAAGTGATGACATGTTTTTAGACATTTTTGCTAATTTATTGTAAATTAAATACAGAAATATGCAATTTACATAAGTATTCACACCCCCGAGTCAATACCTTGTAGAAGTACATTACAGCTGTGAGTCTTTCTGGGTAAGTCTTGAAGAGCTTTCCACACCTGGATTATGCAATATTTGCCCATTATTCTTTTAGAAATTCTTCAAGCTCTGTCAAATGGGTTGTTGATCATTGCTAGACAACCATTTTCAGGTCTTGCCATAGATTTTCAAGTATATTTAAGTCAAAACTGTAACTTGGCCACTTAAGAACATTCACTGTCTTCTTGGTAAGCAACTCCAGTGTAGATTTGGCTGTGTGTTTTAGGTTATTGTCCTGCTGAAAGGGGAATTCCTCTCCCAGTGTCGTGGAAAGCAGACTGAACCAGGTTTTCCTCTAAGATTTTACCTGTGCCATCCCGTTTCTTTTTTATCCTGAAAAACTCCCCAGTCCTTAACGATTACAAGCATACCCATAACATGATGCAGCCACCTCTATGCTTGAAAATATGGAGATTGGTACTCAGTAATGTGTTATATTTGGGAAAAATCCAATACAACACTTTGTATTCAGGACAAAATGTCAATGGCTTCGGCAATTTTTTTGCAGTATTACTTTAGTGCCTTGTTGCAAACCTGGAATATTTTAATTCTGTACAGGCTTCCTTCTTTTCACACTGTCAATTAGGTTAGTATTGTGGAGTAATTACAATGTTGTTGATCCATCCTCAGTTTTCCGCTATCACAGCCATTAAACTCTGTAATTGTTTTAAAGTCACCATTGGCCTCATGGTGAAATCCCTGAGCGGTTTCCTTCCTCTTTTGCAACTGAGTTAGGAAGGACTCCTGTATCTTTGTAGTGACTGGGTCTATTGATACACCGTCCAAAGTGTAAGGAATAACTTCACAATGCTCAAAGGGATATTCAATGTCTGCTTTTTATTTTACCCATCTACCAATAGGTGCTCTTCTTTGCGAAGCATTGGAAAATCTCCCTGGTCTTTGTGGTTGAATCTGTGTTTGAAATTTACCGTTCGACTGAGGGACCTTACAGATAATTGTATGTGTGGGGTACAGAGATGAGGTAGTAATACAAAAATAATGTTAAACACTATTATTGTACACAGAGTCCATGCAACTTATTATGTGTCTTGTTAAGCAAGTTTTTACTCCTTATTTAGGCTTGCCATAACAAAGGTTGAATACTTGATTTATATATTTCAGCTTTTCATTTTTTATTAATTAGTAAAAATTCCACTTTGACATTATGGGGAATTGTGTGTATGCTAGTGACAAAAAAATGTAAATTTAATAAATTTTAAATTTAGGCTGTAACACAACAAAACGTGGAAAAAGTCAATGGGTGTGAATACTTTATGAAGGCACTGTAGCATGATGTTCTAATTGTTAGCATGCGATGTGGACGTTACTTTTGAGGTCCGAAAACATCTGACAAGCTTTGATATAAACTGTGTTAAAGGGACATTACTCTCAAAAATTCTAAGATGAATTCTCAAGACGAATACAAGATGATGCCGAAACGTTGGTGGTTAACCCAGTACATTACTGGGAGCTTATATAAAGAGTGTGTGACTATTTCTATAGCCTACAGTTTATTCGCCTTTAGTCAGCACCTCTACTAACTTTTTGGGGTGTGCACCAGCTCACGCGTTTCACAAAATAAATACACACCCCATGCCATTGATTGTGTAGAGCCAGCTGTATGCCTCAACACCATCAGGAAAAGATGAACACCATATCATTTCCAGATCTTATTTGGTGCTTATCTTTTTCATACATTTTTTTTGTTTTTTTGCAGGGATAGTTCACATAAATTATAAAATTACGTATTGATTTCCTTACCCTGTAAGCAGGTCTATGAACGAGATAAGACAGCAATCCATGCTTGGGTTTTGTTAACCTGGTCACTGTCCCAAACTTTTAAGCATTTATAGCACAAATCCAATGTAAATGAATATCCCTGATATTAGAATTTTTCGCATTACTTTTCCAAATCATCTTAAAGTAACTTTACTGAGCTATACAATCCATTTTTTACACTTTGGAATGATTTGGACATGGAACGTGACAATGCTTCTTTCTGGGATATCCACTTGCATTGAGTTTGTGATATAAATGCTAAGCAAAACCACAAACAACTTTTTTTTTGGTGAACTGTTAGAATCGTAGAAATAGAATGATTATTCTAATTCTCTGGTTGGTGTTGTTTGGCATGACAACAAATTAAAATCCAGGTAGGATTTATGACAGGGTAGGAACCAAAGTGTTGTTGGCTGTTTCCCAGGGGACCCTAATCATATTTTAACAGCATTTAGGCAAAGATTTTAGAATAGCCTATCTGATTCAGAACATGCTGTTGCACAAACAACATGCTGATCTACACCACCACTGTGTCACGGTCGTCGTAGTAATTGGACCAAGGCGCAGCGGGTTGAGTGCTCATTTTCACTTTTATTTTGAACACTTAAATAAACAAAACAATAAACGAACGAACTAACAGTCTTGCAGGCTAGACACAGCAGTGCAAAGAACAACCTCCCACAATTCCCATAACAAACACACTCCTAAATATAGGACCTTCAATCAGAGGCAACGATAAACAGCTGCCTCCAATTGAAGGCCCCAATCCCAATACCTAAACATAGATATAAACACCCTAGCACAGACATAGAAATATACAACATAGAACTTAACCAAAAAACCCCGGACTAATTAGCTCTTTGTTATGGATGTATCCAAATAAATGTCACTAGGAAACAGTTTAAGCAAATGTAGCTACTTTGCTGTTATTCTGGCTTTTTGACGTGACTGTAAGTTAGCCGTAGTTGGCTAGCTAGCAAGCAAGCCAGTATGACAATGGAACATTTTATAACGAACGGCCTAGATCTTGTCCATAAAGACTGAACGACTTGGTCGTTTCTCTGGCAACTGAACCGATAGAACAACCAACCAGCCGGCTTGGGTAGCAAGTAGAGGTCAACCGATTAATCGGAATGGCCGATTAATTAGGGCCAATTTCAAGTTTTCATAACAATCGGAAATTTGTGATTCCGATTTTTTTTATTATTATAGATTTTTTTTTTTTGACCTTTTATTTAACTAGGCAAGTCAGTTAAGAACACATTCTTATTTTCAATGACGGCCTCGGAACGGTGGCCTTGTCCAGGGGCAGAACGACAGATTTTTACCTTGTCAGCTCCGGGATTCAATCTTGCAACCTTACGGTTAACTAGTCCAATGCTCTAACCACCTGCTTTACATTCCACTCCACGAGGAGCCTGCCTGTTACGCGAATGCTGTAAGAAGCCAAGGTAAGTTGCTAGCTAGCATTAAACTTATCTTATAAAATCAATCAATCATAATCACTAGTTAACTACACATGGTTGATGATATTACTAGTTTATCTAGCCTGTCCTGCGTTGCATATAATCGCTTAGGTACACGTTGCTCCAACCATAAACATGAATGACTTTCTTAAAATTAATACACAAGTATATATTTTTAAACCTGCATATTTAGTTAATATTGCCTGCTAACATGGTCCCGTGTGGCTCAGTTGGTAGAGCATGGTGTTTGCAACGCCAGGGTTGTGGGTTCGATTCCCACGGGGGACCAGTACGGGAAAAGATGTATGAAATGTATGCATTCACTTACTGTAAGTCGCTCTGGATAAGAGCGTCTGCTAAATGACTAAAATGTAAATGTAAAACTAATAAATCAAACACTCCTCTACATAAACGCATACTCAAACACACCCTGAACCACATAAAACAAATATCCCCTGCCACGTCCTGACCAAACTATGATAACAAATAACCCCTTTACTGGTCAGGACGTGAGACACTGGTAGCAACCTGTTAGAGCTAACATTTGCTTTGCCCTAGCTAGTGCATTTAGCAAAATGGCATTTAGCTAGCCGATTAGCATTATTGATTCATATTATTTTAGACACAGGTTGTAACACTGTAGTTAGCCTGAAGTAGTAACACTGTAATCATATTATTGCATTGTAATTGCATACTAATGCAGCTTAGCTGTTTATGTAATTACACAAGAATAATAGGGAGGGACTGTTAATATATAAAAAAAAGAGTGGCTATCATGAAATGTAATTTTATTAATTTCCAAATTTCACAGGTACAAAAAGCGAAAGAGAAAGTCTATGACAGACATAACTCCTAAATAACACAAAAAAACATCAAGCACGGGGGGGGGGGGGATGTGGTGGAGCTGGGCAGCGGTGGGGAGTTTATGATTCATTTGTTGTTGTTAATGCTTCAGATGGTTAATATGTTTCAAATTATATGTTTTGCTCTTGATGAAGTACGTAATGCGGTCTCGCATCTACCAAAACATGTATCTCATTACCGAAATGCATCAATGATAAAATATTCCGTGAATAATATTACAGAATTACAAATATTTGAGTTGTGCATAAAATGTGTAAATTGCTCTTTATATTCATGTACTTTAAATATGAATAATAGTTTAAAACATAAATTATTAAAAACTCCAGGCTATGAACATGCTACACATTACGGTAATGAGATAACTGATTAAAATGAAAATATACTTAAAATCAAAATGTCATTTTTTAATGAAATACGGTTGTAAAAAGTTCTGTATTTTAGGCAATTCAAAACATTTGCAACATTTTCACCTTGCTATGTTTTTTTCCTTCTAACTTTATAAGTGTTATGGTAATTACAGTTTTTTGTGCATGGCCTTGGGAAATATGTAAAAAAAAACAAAGAAAATCTGAAAGGTTAAGATGATTAATTTAACATAGACAATAATTTGAGATAGCATTTTATCCGTTACAAAAGAAAAAAAAAAAGTGTCTGTCTTTTCACTCTTTACCAAGAGCAATACCAAGTATGTGAGAATCACGGATGCGGATCTTATAACAAAATACTAAATGCACTTGTTACAATGGCATTCATCATACACCATAACTACTATTTCTACATTTTTAAATTCACAGCAGTAGGCTATCAATTCCGTTACATCTCAACGTAAATAGTAGGCCTAGCAGTTATGTAAAGTAGCCTACTATGAGCAAATAGTTCGATTGTAACGTCATTCATTTCCAGTTTTGGGGAAGCTACTCTGAAAATATAGGTTACCAAGCTACCAATTACTTCAGACTGGAAGAAGTTAGGCTACAATAAAGCTACCCTTAAAGCTGCAATATGTAACTTTTGGGACGACCTGACCAAATTCACATCTACATTTCTGTTATAGATCTGACATTTTCATTGAAAGGAAGTCTAAGAAGTGGTAGATCTGTTCTATGTGCGCTATTTCCATGCTTCATGTTCTTAAGTTTAGTTTTTGCGCTTGTTACTTTCGTATATAGTCTGGGTAACCATTTGACTAGATGTTAAGGATTCTTACAGCTTGGGGGTAGAAGCTGTTAAGAAGCCTTTTGGACCTAGACTTGGCACTCCGGTACTGCTTGCCGCGCGGTAGCCGAGAGAACAGTCTATGACTATGGTGGCTGGAGTCTTTGACAATTTTTAGGGCCTTCCTCTGACACCGCCTAGTATAGAGGTCCTGGATGGCAAGAAACTTGGCCCCAGTGTTGTACTGGGCTGTTCGCACTACCCTCTGTAGTGCTTTGTGGTCGGAGGCTGAGCAGTTGCCATACCAGGCAGTGAGGCAACCAGTCAGGATGCTCTCGATGGTGCAGCTGTAGAACCTTTTGAGGATCTGATGAACCATGCCAAATCTTTTCAGTCTCCTGAGGGGAATAGGTTTTGTCGTGCCCTCTTCACGACTGTCTTGGTGTGCTTAGACCATGTTAGTTTGTTGGGAATATGGTGGGACTATGGTGGTCTGCTTAAAACATGTTGGTATTACAGACTCGGACAGGGAGAGCTTCAAAACAGATTCAAAACCAGCTTCAAAGCAGCAGAAAATACAGTCATTTTGGATTAGTCAAAATATATTTCACAGCCGTTTAGATGGTACAATGATTCTCTACGCTATACTTGCTTGTTTTGTCACAAACTGAAAATAGGCGAACAATTAGAATTTTAGCAATCAGGAAATGACGGAGCGATTTCTGCATAGTGCACCTTTAAGAATAATATAGTCTTAGAGTAGAAAATTGGTCGTAAGTGCTGAGAATAGAAACATTTTACTCCTACTCGTATGCGTAAAAATAAAAGCTCTGCATGACTTGACGGAACAAGATGAACTGGCAACAGACAAACAGAAAACACTGGTATAAATACACAGGGGATAATGGGCACAAATGGGAGACACCTGGTGGGGGGTGGAGACTAGTACAAGACAAGTGAAACAGATCAGGGCATGACAGAACCTTCAGGCAAAGACTTAGATGAGAGGATTAACGCTCCCTAACGTGTAATTATATCAAGAAGCCTTTATAACTGCCCAAATAGGCTCTCTTTATTAAGAACTCCAATAGGCCAATTTGGGTTGACGCAGAAGAAGAATGTAATGCCCCATTTGGAGCATCATATTATCTGAGTCAACACTTAAATGTGGGACTACAGAATCCCATAATGTCCCATACTAAGAAATATGGCGTCAGATAAATAAGAGAGAGACATCTTCACCTTTCCTGACAAGCTCTGCTTCATTATGGAACAACCATAACTACAAATTAAGAGGACAGGTGGTTTGTCTAGAAAGAGTGGGAGAGGTTTTGTTTTAGCCTCAACACTAATACATTTCACTTTTGCTTTTCGTGTCAACTTGAGTGTGGCTGTGGAAGACTGGTCCCTCGATGATGTCTGCAAGTGGCTGAGTAGCAATGATCGCCATGATTCCATCCCATCATTCCAAGGTTCACAATTTGTCTGAAGAATGCCAACTCTATTCAGTTGTCCACTTTGCACCAAACATACTTTATCTGTGTCCAGACTACTCACACATACTGGCCTCTATCACCAGCATGAACCACATTTTATAATTACCTGTGGACTTAATGGGTGTGGGGAAACAAATAGATGTTTCAGCGCCTATCGGTCACACATCTACCGAAACCACAGAGAGCTTTTAAGCGCCAACTTAGATGAGAATTGGCCTCATGATAAATTTGAGACAGGGACTGATCCCATTGAAGATGACATGAGCAATGTAGAGAGTCTGCCAGAGGCTGAACATGTTCAAGCCACAGAGATCAACACTGAGCAGCTGATTGAAGGTCTCAAAAATAATGTCTGTATTTTTATTTTGAAAATCAGGGTAGAACACTGAGAATGCTATTCATTGACTAGAGCTCAGCATTCAACATCATAGTGCCCTCAAAGCTCATCACTAAGCTCAGGACCCTGGGACTAAACACCTCCCTCTGCAACTGGATCCTGGACTTCTTGAGGGTAGGAAACAACCTCTCCACCCCGCTGATCCTCAACACTGGGGCCCCACAAGGGTGCGTTCTCAGCCCTCTCCTGTACTCCCTGTTCACCCATGACTGCGTGGCCATGCACGCCTCCAAGTTTGCAGACGACACTACAGTGGTGGGCTTGATGACCAACGACAAGACGGCCTACAGTGAGGAGGTGAGGGCCCTCGGAGTGTGGTGTCAGGAAAATAACCTCACACTCAACATCAACAAAACAAAAGGAGATGATCGTGGACTTCAGGAAACAGCAGAGGGAGCACCCCCCTATCCACATCGACGGGACAATAGTGGAGAAGGTGGAAACTTTTAGGTTCCTTGGCGTACACATCACGGACAAACTGAAATGGTCCACCCACACAGACAGCGTAGTGAAGAAGGCGCAACAGCGCCTCTTCAACCTCAGGAGGCTGAAGAAATTTGGCTTGTCACCAAAAACACCCACAAACTTTTACAGATGCACAATCGAGGGCATCCTGTCGGGCTGTACCACCGCCTGGTACGGCAACTGCTCCGCCCACAACCGTAAGGCTCTCCAGCGGGTAGTGAGGTCTGCAAAACGCATCACCGGGGGCAAACTACCTGCTCTCCAGGACACCTAGACCACCCGATGTCACAGGAAGGCCAAAAAGATCATCAAGGACAACAACCACCCGAGCCACTGCCTGTTCACCCCGCTATCATCTAGAAGGCGAGGTCAGTACAGGTGCATCAAAGCTGGGACCGAGAGACTGAAAAACAGCTTTTATCTCAAGGCCATCAGACTGTTAAACAGCCATCACTAACATTGAGTGGCTGCTGCCAACATACTGACTCATCTCTAGCCACTTTAATAATACAACATTGGATGTAATAAATGTATCACTAGTCACTTTAAACTATGCCACTTTATATAATGTTTACATACCCTACACTACTCATCTCAAATGTATATTCTGTACTCTATACCATCTACTGCATCTTGCCTATGCCGTTGGGCCATCGCTCATCCATATATATTTTTATGTACATTTTCTTATTCATTCCTTTACACTTGTGTGTATAAGGTAGTTGTTGTGAAATTGTTAGGTTAGATGACTTGTTAGATATTACTGCATGGTCGGAACTAGAAGCACAAGCATTTCGCTACACTTGCATTAACAACTGCTAACCATGTGTATGTGACAAATACAATTTGATTTGACTCTCGGTTCCCCTGTATATAGCCTCGCTATTGTTAATTATAAGCTTTTTAATTATTTGTTACTTAATTAAAAAAATAAAAATAATTTCTCATCTATTTTTTTACTTAACACTTCTTAACACTTCTTTTTCTTAACTGCCATGTTAGTTAAGGGCTTGTAAGTAAGCGTTTCACTGTTGTATTTGGCGCATGTGACAAATAACATTTGATTTGATTTGAATAGCATTGTTGAGGACCTCAGAACCATTTGATATGCATTTATGACACACTAGTGATGCCATCAGGTTTCACTTTATGAATAAGCTAATAAATGTGGATGAAAAATGACAATCTCAGGAACTTGCTTAACAACTCCGCAGTATTTGAGGAATGTATTAGATGCATAAGCTATGAGTGGATGCTGGAGCATTACTGTGTGAATGAATTGGGCATGGTCAGTCCAATTGAAGTACCCTTGAGCAACAAAGAACGTTATAAAACAAGGTCATTTCAGCATGCTTTAAAAACTAGCAAGTAATGAAGAGGTCTGGGCCACCTTTAATCTGGACCAAAAGCCACAAAATGATGAAATTCTGGAAGATTTTACTGTTGGTGAATTGTTCAAATCAAATCTCAACCTAACCTAACAAAGCAAAGCCTCCAACTGCAGTTCTATGAAGATTCATTTGAAGTGTCAATCCATTGGGTTCTAAAGAAGGCGAGCACAAATTGACCACTTTACTGTACTTTACTGTAGATTAGGAAACCTTGACCACAAGAATACTTCCCAACTTCAAAATATATACCTCTCCACACTGGTTCATGACCGCCTCATTCAAAAACAAGTCACCACTTACGTAGAAGTGTTTGAGCCTTTGATACGTGACATCCAGGAATTGGAAACACAGGGTGTGAAGTTATCATTCAATGGTGAAAACAAAACATTCTGAGGTATAATCACAACAATCTCGGCAGATATCCTTTCTGCATATGCAGTTGTAGGGTTGAGCAAAGACTTCTCCTCTAGTCGCATTTGTCGCTTCTGCTTGGCTACCAACGGGGACATTTGCTCAAAAATTACTGAAGAAGAATTCACCATGATCCAGACAACTACCATCTGCAGGCTGTGGAAGAAAATCTAGACAATGCATCGATGTATGGCATCAAAAAAAGACTGTTGCTTCTCTGCTGAGTCATGTTTCATCTCCAATTTACCTAATCTGTTTCCACCAGACATCATGCATGACCTTCATGAGGCCATCATACCCACAATGCTCAGACTAGTGCTGAGAGGAAGGCCCTAAAAATTGTCAAAGACTCCAGACAGTCATAGACTGTTCTCTCTGCTACCGCACGGCAGGCAGTACCGGAGCGCCAAGTCTAGATCCAAAAGGCTCATTAACAGCTTCTACCCCCAAGCCATAAGACTGCTGAACAGTTAGTCAAATAGGATTTTTGAATCTGAGAATAAATGGAGACAATATATTGATAAAAATCACCTTGTCCGAGAGAGATTCACATGGTTATCAAAACGTCACGCCAGGGTAAGAATACACGAAACACAGCCCTTATTTTCAGTGTTTCTACAATCCCCTATGGGAAAAATGGAAGGGTGGAAAAAGGATTGGAACCATTTCCCTGTTTGACCACTAGGTTTTATGGGTATTATGACACCTCCAATGTGGGGCTCTATGTGCATTCCAATGTGCTGATCTAGTGATGGTTCTGTACTGATGCTGCTCATTTCATGGCAAAGTTTACAAATAACAAATAATAGGTTTTGGGGAAAGTATTTCTGTCAACCCACAGAGTGATAGACAAACGCACGTAGCACACAGACACGTGTGGGATAATGTCAATGTTGCGTTGATTATATAGTAGCTGGGAGCGCATAATTGATTAACGCTTCGAACACACCGACTGCGTCATCGCGTCAATGCTGCATAACATTTTGTGCAGCTACACAACTGAATGCAGGTATCTACACACGTGTTGCAGGCTGTTGCGTGCGGTTGGACACATGGAGGAGAGAATCATTTTCGCAGTATCCTCAAAACCATGTCTTTTTGGCAACTGCTGACAGCTACAGGGACTTAAACATAAAAAATGCTGCTTGGAGACAAGTGTCCATGATAGTTGTATTGCCAGGTCAGTTTAGTAGTGAGCTTGTGCTAGATGTGGCTAGTTAGCTAGCTAACCTAGCTAACTAGCTTGCTAACCTAGCCAATGAGGTGTGTGTGTGTGTGTGTGAGAAAGAGAAATAGTAATATAAATAAGGCTAGTTACTAACCCTGATAACTTGGCCAAATAATCATTTTTGAAAAAGTGTGAGTGTGTATGTGAGAGAGTGTATGTCAGATAAATAGTAATAGAAATGATGGTAGATACTACCCCTGACAATTTGGTCAGATAACCGTGTGTGTGTGTGTGTGTGTGTGAACAGTAGGTGACATGTCCATGATAGCTATCTAATAAGTATAGTTATGCTAGATAATGATTTGGCTTATCATGTTCATGTCTGTGTAAAAGAAGACTGTAGGAGGAATTGGAGAGGACTCAGAGACAGGTATCAAAGAGAGAGAAGGGCAGAGAAAGAGAAGAAGAGGTCTGGGTCAGCAGCTTCAGGCCAGCAGCCTTGGAGCTTCTGCTACAGTCTTTTCTGGATCCATTTATTGTGCCTATGGCAACGAGTGGCAATTTTACAGCCAGACCCTCTACTACGTCATCCACAAGCGTGGGTGCCACCAGTGCATCAAGACCCTCTACGTCATCTACTAGTGCGACCATCGCCTCCACCGGTGCAGCGAGACCCTCTACGTCATCTACTAGTGCGACCATCGCCTCCACCGGTGCAGCGAGACCCTCTACAATGTCTACATCATCCACAAGTATGACCACCACCGGTGCAGCCATGGAAGAGGATGAAATGGAGGAAGCACCTCTGGATCTAGGACCACCTGAGATTATTATGAACCTCACGGAAGTGACCACTGAGGACCTCGTTGAACAGGATGTGGCCGTGGAGACAAACGAGGAGAGAAACGGAGAGAGAAACGAAGAGGAACAACGTCACACCAGGCGTCATCGGAGGTACCAGCCCCCAGATCCACTCAACTCATTTCAGTAGAGGCTCCTCCAAGCCGTCGAGAGGGATGCAGCCCAACCTGATGCTCACAGGAAGGAGGATGAAGAGACCCTCTTTGCCATGAGCCTGGCGCCAACACTGAAGAAGCTGCCTCAGCAAAGAAAAGCAGCAGTCAATGTTAAATTGTATCAGATGCTTTTCGAAGCCGAGTTCACCGGTACTTTTTTTAATGTATTTTTTTACACAGGTAGTGTCATAAGTATTGCAACAGTGAAGTAAAGTAGGTCATTTTTACAGTACTCATGTAGGCTAATTGGTATTTCAGATCAAAGGATTAATATGAGGCAAGTGTATAGCTGTATCTGGGTTAGAAAATATCCCAAAACAACAGTTTACTGTCTAAATATTTGCCTGTCATATTCATCTTTTGATCTAAAATACAAATTCCATGAGTACACAGCAAGAATTACCAACTATACCACACTGTTCCAATATTTATGCCACTAACTACACTATACAAGCAGTATTTAGTTAACATAAATCTCACCTTTTATGGTGTTCTATTATGTAATGCTTGTATGTGTTGTTTTTCTCTTCCCTTCCAGAGATGTAGTCCATTTAGCCGACCAGCTCACAGGAAGGACAGGAAGAGGAGAGGAGTTGTCTGGTTGTTGTTTTGACCTCCCTCATTATACCTTTCCTTTCACACACCGCAGTTCCATTTAAATTCAGTCAAGTCATAAAATTATTTGTTTCTAAAGTCTTAGGATAGCATTCATTATTGTTACGTAGATTTCTGAATTGACAGAATTGAAACTCATACACCACAGAATTCACAGATGCTCTTGTTGGTCTCTTACAAGACTAAAGGTGAATATATTTCTTTAATTTAAACCACTTGAAAACCAGGGTGTTGAAACTTTTTGTGAAGTTATGTTCCATCGACTGGTCCATGACGTCCAGGGGCCATGTGTTTGTTTAGCTGTGTTATGGCTACGCATTATTTAATTTTTTCAGAGACACACACACATACCTCTCCTCCACTCCTCTCTGTACCTCAGATCTCCAGTGCCCTGCCCTCTCTCTCTTTATGGCCATGTCTTACGTTCCCCTACTACGTCTAGGCTTTATGAGTAGTCCCTGTATCTGTCTGCAGTTCCCCTACTACGTCTAGGCTTTATGAGTAGAGTCCCTGTATCTGTCTGCAGTTCCTCTACTACGTCTAGGCTTTATGAGTAGTCCCTGTATCTGTCTGCAGTTCCTCTACTACGTCTAGGCTTTATGAGTAGTCCCTGTATCTGTCTGCAGTTCCTCTACTACGTCTAGGCTTTATGAGTAGTCCCTGTATCAGTCTGCAGTTCCCCTACTACGTCTAGGCTTTATGAGTAGTCCCTGTATCTGTCTGCAGTTCCCCTACTACGTCTAGGCTTTATGAGTAGTCCCTGTATCTGTCTGCAGTTCCTCTACTACGTCTAGGCTTTATGAGTAGTCCCTGTATCTGTCTGCAGTTCCTCTACTACGTCTAGGCTTTATGAGTAGTCCCTGTATCTGTCTGCAGTTCCCCTACTACGTCTAGGCTTTATGAGTAGTCCCTGTATCTGTCTGCAGTTCCCCTACTACGTCTAGGCTTTATGAGTAGTCCCTGTATCTGTCTGCAGTTCCTCTACTACGTCTAGGCTTTATGAGTAGTCCCTGTATCTGTTCCTGACGGGCTGCCCCTAGGTGGTAAGGGTAGGTAACAACACATCCACCACGCTGATCCCCAACACGGGGGCCCCTCGGAGTGCTTGCTCAGTCCCCTCCTGTACTCCCTATTCATTCATGACTGCACAGCCAGGCATGACTCCAACACCATCATTAAGTTTGTTGATGACACAACAGTGGTAAGCCTGATCACCGACAATGATGAGACAGCTTATAGGGAGGTCAGAGACCTGACTGTGTTGTGCAAGGACAACAACCTCTCCCTCAACGTGATCAAGACACAGGAGATGATTGTGGACTACAGGAAAAGGAGGACCGAGCATGCCACCATTCTCATTGACGGGGCTGTAGTGGAGCACGTTGAGAGCTTCAAGTTCCTTGGCGTCCACATCACCAACAAACTAACATGGTCCAAGCACACCAAGACAGTCGTGAAGAGGGCATGACAAAACCTCAGGAGACTGAAAAGATTTGGTATGGGTCCTCAGATCCTGAAAAGGTTTTATAGCTGCACCATCGAGAGCATCCTGACGGGTTGCATCACTGCCTGTTATGCAACTGCTCGGCCTCTGACCACAAGGCAGTACAGAGGTTAGTGCGTACGGTCCAGTACTTCACTGGGGCCAAGCTTCCTGCCGTCCAGGACCTCTATACCAGGCGGTGTCAGAGGAAGGCCCAAAAAATTCAAACAAACCAGCCACCCTGCTACCGCACGGCAAGCGTTACCGGAACACCAAGTCTATGTTGCCAGTTGATGTTATTCTTCAATAACACAAACCCCAAAGCAAATCAGGGGGAGAAAAATGTATTTATTTGAAAAGGACAAATCATAGACGTTATGCTGGGAGGTAGATGGTAGATGTTCATTCTCCCTGTCATCAGCTTTTCTCCACAGAACAAAGTAACAGGATGTCATTTATAACCCCCTACTCTAGCCTGGCGTTAACCAATATGTCCTTGCAGTACAACTGGGCCAATGGCCAAATAACAAGTATCCTGCTCCAGACTCAATGTACAGAACATAGCACATGTAGCTCTGAGTTCAGGACTGACATTCCACAGATTCTAAAACAGCTGTTGACCTGAAAACCAACTCCTATTTACATGGACAATTCCCTATTAACCATTAGTACTCTATTTAGCTTTTAGTCCTTTCATCCTCTGCATTGTGTATTTATCTTCAAAATATTCTTATATCTAGGTCTAAGAGGCTTCTAAACAGCTTCTACCCCCAAGCCATAAGACTCCTGAACAGCTAATCAAATGGCTACCCAGACTATTTGCATTGCCCCCCCCCCTTCTACGCTGCTGCTACTCTCTGTTATCTATGCATAGTAACTTTAACTCAAATCAAATCAAATTTTATTTGTCACATACACATGGTTAGCAGATGTTAATGTGAGTGTAGCGAAATGCTTGTGCTTCTAGTTCCGACCATGCAGTAATATCTAACAAGTAATCTAACCTAACAATTTCACAACAACTACCTTATACACACAAGTGTAAAGGAATGAATAAGAAAATGTACATAAAAAATATATGAATGAGCGATGGCCGAACGGCAGTAGATGGTATAGAGTACATTATATACAAATGAGATGAGTAATGTAGGGTATGTAAACATTATATAAAGTGTCATTGTTTAAAGTGGCTAGTGATACATTTATTACATCAATTTTTCATTATTAAAGTTGCTAGAGATGAGTCAGTATGTTGGCAGCAGCCACTCAATGTTAGTGATGGCTATTTAAGTCTGATGGCCTTGAGATAGAAGCTGTTTTTCAGTCTCTCGGTCCCCGCTTTGATGCACCTGTACTGACCTCGACTTCTGGATGATAGCGGGGTGAACAGGCAGTGGCTCGGGTGGTTGTTGTCCTTGATGATCTTTTTGGCCTTCCTGTGACATTGGGTGGTGTAGGTGTCCTGGAGGACAGGTAGTTTGCCCCCGGTGATGCGTTGTGCAGACCTCACTACCATCTGGAGAGCCTTATGGTTGTGGGCGGAGCAGTTGCCGTACCAGGCAGTGATGCAGCCAAATTTCTTCAGCCTCCTGAGGTTGAAGAGGCGCTGTTGCGCCTTCTTCACCACGCTGTCTGTGTGGGTGGACCATTTCAGTTTGTCCGTGATGTGTACGCCGAGGAACTTAAAACTTTCCACCTTCTCCACTACTGTCCCGTCGATGTGGATAGGGGGCTGCTCCCTCTGCTGTTCCCTGAAGTCCACGATCATCTCCTTTGTTTTGTTGACATTGAGTGTGAGGTTATTTTCCTGACAACACACGCTGAGGGCCCTCACCTCCTCCCTGTAGCCCGTCTCGTCGTTGTTGGTAATCAAGCCCACCACTGTAGTGTCGTCTGCAAACTTGATGATTGAGCTGGAGGCGTGCATGGCCACGCAGTCATGGGTAAACTGGGAGTACAGTAGAGGGCTGAGAACGCACCCTTGTGGGGTCCCAGTGTTGAGGATCAGCGGGGTGGAGATGTTGTTACCTACCTTCACCACCTGGGGGTGGCCCGTCAGGAAGTCCAGGACCCAGTTGCACAAGGCGGGGTCGAGACCCAGGGTCTCAAGCTAAATGATGAGTTTGGTGGGTAGTATGGTGTTAAATGCTGAGCTGTAGTCGATGAACAGCATTCTTACATAGGTATTCCTCTTGTCCAGATGGGTTAGGGCAGTGTAATTCCGATTGCGTCGTCTGTGGACCTATTGGGGCAGTAAGCAAATTGGAGTGTGTCTAGGGTGTCAGGTAGGGTGGAGGTGATATGGTCTTTGACGGAAGTGAGTGCTACGGGAGATCAGATCCTGAAAAGGTTTTACAGTTGCACCATCGAGAGCATCCTGACGGGTTGCATCACTGACACCGCCTGGTATAGAGGTCCTGGATGGCAGGAAGCTTGGCCCCAGTGAAGTACTGGACCTACATGTACATATTACCGCAATACCGGTGCCCCCGCATATTGACTCTGTACCGGTACCCCCTGTTTATAGCCCCGCTTTTGTTATTTACTGCTGCTCTTTAATTATTTGTTATTCTTAATCTCTTTTTTTTGTATTTTCTTAAAACTGTATTGTTGGTTAAGGGCTTGTAAGTAAGCATTTCACTGTAAGGTTGTTGTAAAAAAGGGATTTTAAACCAACTTTGGGAAAAGTTATAGTCATAATGAACATTCTGTAAAAGTACATCTAATGTCACATAGGGGTTATTAACTAAAGAGCCCTTTAGCTAGCTAGGTTGCACATAAAATATATCTAATATCAATCGATTATGGTATCAAAGGCTTTAAAAATGTACTAGAATGTAGCTTACCGGAGACACATCGCCAGACGTTCAACTGGGCTGATGGACTCCCGGTAGTTGGTATCCATCCAGGCGATCCTGGCTCCAACCATCTGGAGCAGGTGATCGAACTGGCTTCAGCCCAGATGAAAGTAACTTCGGAATTTCTCTTCCAAACAGTCAAAGTTCTTGAATGAGATGGTGGAACTCCCCTGCCTGCTTTAACCATCTCTGGACCCACACAGTTATGCGCTTTCGGCAGGGGTAGGTCCCGGCCCAACAGCGCGATCAAGACCACCTTTCTCAATGTTGATCTTATTGTTTAAAGAGCCTACTCTCTGCCATCTTGACTATTTCTTATTGCATTTCGCACCAAAACTATGCATTTTGGAAGGAAATTATATTATAGGCTCTCACAATTCATTTTTAGATGTCATCGAATATATAATATGCTAGTTGGCAAATAAATGAATAAAAAATGTAAAGAAATTCTACAGTCAAACTGTTTTTATGTAATCCCAATTTTTTTTTACTGGATATGTGTGCAACAAAAATTCAACATTCACATTTTGCTACTTTCTGTTAAGTCTACGCATACAATTTGATGCATACGTTCGATAAATCCAACGTACGCACCACACAGAAACTGCCTCTGCAACGCAATGCTGCAAGGCAAACGTAGCGTTCCATTGGAAATAAATGTCAAATTTACAGTCGGTGTGTTCGAACAAATTCTTATTTACAATGACGGCCTACCAAAAGGCAAAAGGCCTCCTGCGGGGACGGGGCCTGGGATTAAAAATTAAAAATAAATACAATATAAATATAGGACAAATCACACATCACAACAAGAGAGACAACACTACATAAAGAGAGACCTAAGACACCAACATAGCAAGGCAGCAACACATGCTACAGCATGGTAGCAACACAACATAACATGGTAGCAGCACAAAACATGGTACAAACATTATTGGGCACAGACAACAGCACAAAGGGCAAGAAGGTAGAGACAACAATACATCACATAAAGCAGCCACAACTGTCAGTAAGAGTGTCCATGATTGAGTCTTTGAACGAAGAGATTGAGATAAAACTGTCCAGTTTGAGTGTTTGTTGCAGCTCGTTCCTGTCGCTAGCTGCAGCGAACTGAAAAGAGGAGCAACCCAGGTATGTGTGCGCTTTGGGGACCTTGAACAGAATGTGACTGGCAGAACGGGTGTTGTATGTGGAGGATGAGGGCTGCAGTAGATATCTCAGATGGGGGGGAGTGAGGCCTAAGAGGGTTTTCATAAATAAGCATCAACCAGTGGGTCTTGTGACAGGTATACAGAGATGACCAGTTTACAGAGGAGTATAGAGTGCAGTGATGTGTCCTATAAGGAGCATTGGTGGCAAATCTGATGGCCGAATGGTAAAGAACATCTATCCGCTCGAGAGCACCATTACCTGCCGATCTATAAACAATGTCTCTAATCTAGCATGGGTAGGATGGTCATCTGAATCATGGTTAGTTTGGCAGCTGGGGTGAAAGAGGAGCGATTACGATAGAGGAAACCAAGTCTAGATTCAACTTTAGCCTGCAGCTTTGATATGTGCTGAGAGAAGGACAGTGCACCGTATAGTCATACTCCCCAGTACTTGTATGAGGTGACTACTTCAAGCTCTAAACACTCAGAGGTAGTAATAACACCTCTGGGAAGAGGGGCATTCTTCTTACCAAACCACATGACCTTTGTTTTGGAGGTGTTCAGAACAAGGTTAAGGGTAGAGAAAGCTTGTTGGACACTAAGAAAGCGTGTTGTAGAGCATTTAACACAACATCCAGGGAGGGGCCAGCTGAGTTTAAGACTATCATCTGCATATAAATGGATACGATAGCTTCCTACTGCCTAAGCTATGTTGTTGATGTAAATTGAGAAGAGCGCTGGGCCTAGGATTGAGCCTTTGGGTACTCCCTTGATGACAGGCAGTGGCTGAGACATCAGATTTTCTGACTTTATACACTGCACTCTTTGAGAGAAGTAGTTAGCAAACCAGGCCAAAAACCCCTCAGACACCAATACTCCTTAGCCTGCCCACAAGAATGAAATGGTCTACCGTATCAAAAGCTTTGGCCAAGTCAATAAAAAAAACATCACAATATTGATTAAAATCAAGGGCAATAGTGACATCATTGAGGACCTTTAAGGTAACAGTGACACATCCATAACCTGAGCGGAAACCCGATTGCATATCCGAGAGAATACTATAGATATCAAGAAAGCCAGTCAGTTGATGGTTGACAAGTTTTTCCAACACTTTAAATAAACAGGGCAAAACAGAAATAGGTCTATAACGGTTAGGATCGGCTTTATCACACCATTTCAATAAAGGACTAACTGTGGCTGTCTTCCAAGCAATGGGAACCTCCCCAGAAAGGAGAGACAGGTTAAAAAGGTTGGTGATAGGCTTGGCGATGATAGGGGCAGCAACCTTAAAGAAGAAAGGGTCTAAACCATCTGACCCAGATGTTTTTTTGGGGTCAAGTTTAAGAAGCTCCTTTAGCACCTTGGACTCAGTGACTGCCTGCAGGGAGAAACTTTGTAGCGAGGCAGGGGAAAAAGTGGGAGAAGCATCGGGCATAGTCGCATTAGATGGGGTGGGAGGTGAGGAAATGTTGGACGGGCAGGGAGGCATGGCTGAGTCAAATATGAATCCTGACTTAATGAAGTGGTGATTAAAGAGCTCAGTCATGTGCTTCTTGTCAGTAACAACCACATCAACATTAAGGGACATGAGCAGCTGTGAGGAGGGTTTATTATCCAGGTCTTTAACCGTTTTCCAGAACTTCTTGGGGTTAGACCCACAGAGAGAAAACTGCTCCTTAATTCCGGATAGCCTGAGTGCACTTATTTCTCATTTACCTGAACGATAGCCAGTCAGCCTGAGTATGCATGTGCCGAGCCTTTCGCCAAATGCAATTCTTGAGGTGGCGTAACTCTGCAAGATCACGGTCGAACCAGGGGCTGAACCTGTTTTTAACTCTCATTTTCTTGATGGGGGCGTGTTTGTTAACAATACCATTGAAAATATTTTAAAAAAGAAGGTCCAAGCGTCTTCGACAGGGGGGATCAAGCTGATTCTATACCATTTTACATAGGCCAGATCATGAAGGAAGGCTTGCTCATTGAAGTTTTTTAGCAAGTGTCTATGACATATCAGGACAGGTCGTTTCACTGAGCAGCCATTACGAACACAGGCTGTAAAACAGTGATCACTAAGGTCATTACAGTAAACACCATAAAAGGTAATACATATTATAAAAATCTCAACAGGCATGATACCGTCATTCAAATGGTCAGAATTGGTTAAATAAGGTTATGCATGCCAACCTATTAGGCCAGAATTAAGAGTAGGCAAAGTCATCGTGTCAGGCGAAATGTATAGCTATCAAACGTTTTACCATTGCAACGTTTGATGCTGGCTACATTCACATTCACCGCGGGAGTGCTTAGAGTTCACTGGTGGCGATGCTTCATCGCGATTGGTTATTCCCCACTATTTGTAACAATGTCATTGAGTGCCATCACTATCTTTCCTTTGCCGTACCTCAAACCGTCATGATTACCAGCTGAGAAACTTTTATGAGTTGATTTTACTCCTGATTCAGAGTTTGTCTGAGCAGTGTCTTAACTTCATCCTAAAACCTACTCTGAGCTGGGAGTTTTGTTGTCTTAAAACAGGTTAACAGGACCTTTTATCTAGCCTAGTTCACCCGTATTTTATTTTTGCCCCAAAAAATAGTGTGTATTTCCAGTAGTTTGCTAACGTTACACTGGTACATAGCTACAAACATATGAACTACTGAAAACCCTACTTGGATTTGAATTCAATTCAACTACCACTAAGCCACTAGTTAAATGACTAGCTAGTTGCACTACGTGTGTAGTTCACTCCTCGCCAACATTTCTGACAGATTTTGGTGCGGAAACTGTAGAAGATGTAATTTAAAACTCTCCGCAGACACACCTCGGATTTGGGCACGGAAATAGCCTCATCTGCTGCATCTTGAACATTTTGGAGAAAGACATTTTTTTTAACTTAGTGCTGACGCGGACTGGGAGCTGGAGCAGCCGACTGGATTGTAAACTCCACCATGTTTCTTCGGGTTTTAGTTTTAGTGGCCTTCGTTTCTAGAACAGTTTGTTATTTTTCGGAGGAAAAATATAAAGAAGAATCGAAAATTCAGCAGCCAACGATTATTATTGCGATCATTGCTCGGAACGCGGCGCATTCTTTGCCGTACTACCTCGGAGCGTTGGAGAGGCTGAACTATCCCAAAAACCGCATCTCTGTATGGTAAGTGGCAGCCATCCCGCCAGCGCCGTTTCCCTGGACGCTATTTGTTCGAATGTCCATGTATCAAACTCGCGGGCGATCAGAGGTCAATCGCATTTAGTTTAGATTAAGAATCCCACCCCTCTTCTCCCCAGTCCCCACAATCCCTTTAGAACCCTCGACCGTCACCCGCAATATAAAATAATGAGTGCTTCTGCTGCTGTAGGCTACTCTAACTTTCTTTTCCAAGTCTGTCTCTAATGCAGAGTTTATGAAAATTGCAGGCTAGGCCGACTGTTGCACTGCATTATGCAATTCTATGATTTTCATTATAATAGCCTATACTTTCCACTACAGTCCTGTTGTTACTGTATGTTTTGCACAGATGGACATTTCCATGTGATTCCACTGTAGCCCTAAAGAGATTTCCTCTTGTGCATATTACGTTTTTCGTACCGAATCATTCTGCATATTCATGAGCAACTCTTTATTAGGGCAAACGATGTTGCGTGGCTTTTCCCGATTGCATGTGTAACGTTACCACATTGGTTTATCCGATTTGCAGTGTCTTTGATTCCTAGATGTGTTGTGCTTGTATGCAAACCAAGTGGTCACGTTATACACACACTCCTGTATAAGTGCCAGACTGGTGTCTTTATTCCCCATGTCCGCAGGGCAGCTACAGATCACAACGCTGACAACACTACAGCTGTTCTGAAAGAATGGCTGACTGTCATGCAAAAGTTCTATCACTATGTGGAGTGGAGGCCCATGGAGCATCCTACGTAAGTTCAGTTTCTGTTCAGCATTATCTTGTATTTTCTAAAAGTGTGTGTGTGTGTGATTCAACATTGTCATCCAAAAAGTGTGCGTTGTTGATACAGTTGTGCATTTCCCAAAACCTAAGGCCAAGGGCTTAAAAACATCTGGTCAACATCAGCCCCTGCTTTGTTGTATAATCTTACTAGCACACCCAGACTGTAATATTTTTAAAAAATGTTGTTTATAAGGAATGTAACTTTTAAAAAAGGATGAAGAGAAAAGAGCGCTTCAAAAACAATGTTAGGGGATTACAGAGTATACTGATACAGTGTTACCTGACCTCAGTGGACTCCTAATTTGATCTCTAAGTACACTATATATACACTGCTCAAAAAAATAAAAGAACACTTAAACAACACAATGTAACTCCAAGTCAATCACACTTCTGTGAAATCAAACTGTCCACTTAGGAAGCAACACTGATTGACAATACATTTCACATGCTGTTGTGCAAATGGAATAGACAACAGGTGGAAATTATAGGCAATTAGCAAGACACCCCCAATAAAGGAGTGGTTCTGCAGGTGGGGACCACAGACCACTTCTCAGTTCCTATGCTTCCTGGCTGATGTTTTGGTCACTTTTGAATGCTGGCGGTGCTTTCACTCTAGTGGTAGCATGAGACGGAGTCTACAACCCACACAAGTGGCTCAGATAGTGCAGCTCATCCAGGATGGCACATCAATGCGAGCTGTGGCAAGAAGGTTTGCTGTGTCTGTCAGCGTAGTGTCCAGAGCATGAAGGCGCTACCAGGAGACAGGCCAGTACATCAGGAGACGTGGAGGAGGCCGTAGGAGGGCAACAACTCAGCAGCAGGACCGCTACCTCCGCCTTTCTGCAAGGAGGAGCAGGAGGAGCACTGCCAGAGCCCTGCAAAATGACCTCCAGCAGGCCACAAATGTGCATGTGTCTGCTCAAACGGTCAGAAACAGACTCCATGAGGGTGGTATGAGGGCCCGACGTCCACAGGTGGGGGTTGTGCTTACAGCCCAACACCGTGCAGGACGTTTGGCATTTGCCAGAGAACACCAAGATTGGCAAATTCGCCACTGGCGCCCTGTGCTCTTCACAGATGAAGCAGGTTCACACTGAGCACGTGACAGACGTGACAGAGTCTGGAGACGCCGTGGAGAACGTTCTGCTGCCTGCAACATCCTCCAGCATGACCGGTTTGGCGGTGGGTCAGTCATGGTGTGGGGTGGCATTTCTTTGGGGGGCCGCACAGCCCTCCATGTCCTCGCCAGAGGTAGCCTGACTGCCATTAGGTACCGAGATGAGTTCCTCAGACCCCTTGTGAGACCATATGCTGGTGCGGTTGGCCCTGGGTTCCTCCTAATGCAAGACAATGCTAGACCTCATGTGGCTGGAGTGTGTCAGCAGTTCCTGCAAGAGGAAGGCATTGATGCTATGGACTGGCCCGCCCGTTCCCCAGACCTGAATCCAATTGAGCACATCTGGAACATCATGTCTTGCTCCATCCACCAACGCCACGTTGCACCACAGACTGTCCAGGAGTTAGCGGATGCTTTAGTGGAGATCCCTCAGGAGACCATCCGCCACCTCATCAGGAGCATGCCCAGGCGTTGTAGGGAGGTCATACAGACACGTGGAGGCCACACACACTACTGAGCCTCATTTTGACTTGTTTTAAGGACATTACATCAAAGTTGGATCAGCCTGTAGTGTGGTTTTCCACTTTAATTTTGAGTGTGACTCCAAATCCAGACCTCCATGGGTTGATAAATTGGATTTCCATTGATTATTTTTGTGTGATTTTGTTGTCAGCACATTCAACTATGTAAAGAAAAAAGTATTTCATAAGATTATTTCTTTCATTCAGATCTAGGATGTGTTGTTTAAGTGTTCCCTTTATTTTTTTGAGCAGTGTATATATACACACGCCACAGTATGTGGACACCCCTTCAAATAGTGGATTTGGCCATTTCAGCCACACCGGTTGCTGACAGGTGTATAACATCGAGCACACAGCCATGCAATCTCCATAGACAAGCATTGGCAGTAGAATGGCCCGTACTGAAGAGCTCAGTGACTTTCAACGTGACACCGTCATAGATTGCCACCTTTCCAACAAGTCAGTTCGTCAAATTTGTGCCCTGCTAAAGCTGCCCCGATCAACTGTAAGTGCTGTTATTGGGAAGTGGAAACCGGCTCAGCCGCGAAGTGATGGGACACACAAGCTCACAGAACGGGACCGCCAAGTGCTGAAGCATGTAAAAATTGTCTTTCCTCGGTTGTAACACTCACTACCGAGTTCCAAACTGTCTCTGGAAGCAACGTCAGCACAAGAACTGTTTGTCGGGAGCTTCATGAAATGGGTTTCCATTGCCAAGCAGCCACACACAAGACTAAGATCACCATCCGCGAGGCCTCCCGAGTGGCGCAGCGGCCTAAGTCACTGCATCGCAGTGCTTGAGGCATCACTACAGACCCGGGTTCGATCCCAGGCTGTGTCACAACCGGCCGTGACCGGGAGGGTCCCATAGGGCGGTGCACAATTGGTCCAGCGTCGTCCGGGTTAGGGGAGGGTTTGGCCGGGGATGGTGGCTTTATTTGGCTCATTGCACTCTAGCGACTCCTTGTGGCGGGCCGGGCGCCTGCAGGCTGACAGCGATCGTCAGTTGAACAGCATTTTTCCTCCGACACATTGGTGCAGCTGGCCTCCGGGTTAAGCGGGTGGGTGTTAAGGAGCACAGTTTGGTGGGTCATGTTTCGGAGGACGCAAGACTCAACCTTCTCTCCCGAGCCCGAATTGCAGCGATGAGACAAGATTGAAATTGGGAGAAAAGGAGGTAAAAAAAAACATTTACAATGTGCAATGCCAAGTGTCGGCTGAAGTGGTGTAAAGCTCACTGCCATTGGACTCTGGAGCAGTGGAAACACATTCTCTGGAGTGATGAATCACGCTTCACCATCTGGCAGTCCGACGGACGAATCTGGGTTTGGCGGATGTCAGGAGAACACTACCTGCCTCAATGCATAATGCCAACTGTAAAGTTTGGTGGAGGAGGAATAGTGGGCTGGGGTTGTTTTTCATGGTTCGATCTAGGCCCCTTAGTTCCAGTGAAGGGAAACCTTTACGCTACAGCATATGATATTCTAGACCAGGGGTCACCAACCTTTTTGAAACAGAGCTACTTCATGGGTACTGAGTCATACGAAGGGCTACCAGTTTGATTCGCTCTTCTGAAATAACACATTTGCTCAGTTTGCCTTTAGTTATACGTTATTAATAATGATTAATGATACTCATCGACGTGAAGACACTGATCACGTTAATAATTCCGCACAATAATTATCAACAATGACAAGGTGGGAAACATATCAATATTCAGCACTTTAATCTCAGTAATTGTTACATTTTCAGATGATCACTTACATCACTACATTTTATAGGAAAAATGTCCCATTTTCACTAGCCACTGACAAACCCTTTTAACAAATCATGAACTATGTTGCACTGTGTCTCAAGTTATCAATTATGTAATGTTAGAAAAATCAACTTGTTTTTAAATAAATCTTGTCACATTTTGAACTAATGACCAAATCTGCTGCATTTTTTTAACACACTTTTAAATTGAACACAATTCTTCAATATTTTAATTCAACTTCGCCATGGCACTGCCATGTTGCCACTGACAACATCCGGTATCTGTTTCTTTGTTAGTGGGAAGACTGGCATTGGATGCTGTTCACCAGTGTATTGTAATCTGGTGTGTAACTTCACACTGCAATTGTGAGTGAGTCTTTCAGATGTGCATCAGTGAGGCGTGTTCTGTGTTTGTTCTTGAGGAAGTTCATGTCAGAAAACGCTGATTCACAGAGGTTGAACCTAACAGGCTAGCAACCTTCATAGCTGCTGTGCATACTCCACTGTACTTCTCTGTGTCAACAAGGCACCAAAAGTTTGGTGCAGCCTGGTAGGCTTTGAGGTGGAGGTCATTTTGCAATGTTATGATTTCAACCTCCACCTGTCCAGCATCCAAGTTGAACGTTGCACTTAGTTTCTCAGCAAAGAATGTTGTGTCCACATTCATGAAAGGATTGGAAATGAACGACACACATGGCTCAAGCTGATGAAGGTCACAAAACCTATTCTCAAACTCTTGCCCAAGTCTGTTTATGACTTCACAGTACTTTTCTGCAACTTGGTCAAATGTCTCAGATGCAGAAGCATTGTCTTTCAGCACAGACTGCACAGAGGGAAAGTGCAGCACCTTTTTTTTCTGTAAATCCACAGAGAAAATGTTCATCTTGGCTTTAAATGCATTTAAAGCACTTATCAGATCAACCAGTCTTACCTTTGCCTTGCAGTTCAAGTCGTTTAGTTTCCCAATAACGTCCGTCAAAAATGCAAGGTCAAGTGTCCACTCTGTGTCCTCTAGCAGTGAGACGTCTTCGCCTTTGGACTGCTTGAACTCTTTGATTTCACCCAAAAGTGTGACAAAACGAAGTAAAACTCGTCCTCTGCTGAGCCATCGGATTTCTGTGTGTAGCAGCAGGTCACCATATTCAGCTGACATCTCCTCCAATAGCACCTTGAAAATCCTGTGCTGTTTTGCTTTGGAGCGGATGTTGTTTATGATTTTTACAACGGGAGTCATCACGTGCTCAAAGCCGATCACTTTTGTTTTCTTCGCTGCGCTCGCTAGCTTACTCTCCACGATAACTGTTTTTTTCACGCGCACAATACTGACCTTTGAACTAGAGTAGGTCAGAGTTCACCTAAACTTATCTAAACTCATGTATAATGAAAATATTTTTAAGATATTGTCATTTTTAAATATATATAAATGCAAGTGTGATTAAAAAGAATAGCAACAGAATACAATTAAATTTCAGACGCAGCTCACTAGTGAGTTGTGCTATTTTTAGACCAGGCCTGCGGGCGACTTATGTGGTCCCTGGGGGCGACCTGGTGCCCGTGGGCACCGTGTTGGTGACCCCTGTTCTAGACGATTCTGTGCTGCCAACTTTGTGGCAACAGTTTGGGGAAGGCCGTTCAAGGTCCATACAGAAATGGTTGGTCGAAATCAGTGTGGAAGAACTTGACTGTCCTGCACAGAGCTCTTACCTCAACCCCATCAAACACCTTTGGGAGGAATTGGAACACCGACTGCGAGCCAGGCCTAAACGCCCGACATCACTAATACTCGTGGCTGAATGGAAGAAAGTTTCCGCAGTATTTTTTTCCAACATCTAGTGGAAAGCCTTCCCAGAAAAGTGGAGTTTTTTTATAGCAGCAAAGAGGGAAACCAACTCCATATTAATGCCCATTATTTTGGAATTTCTTTCTTTCTCTCGGAGGACCTGAGCCCTAGGACCATGCCTCAGGACTACCTGGCATGATGACTCCTTGCTGTCCCCAATCCACCTGGCCATGCTGCTGCTCCAGTTTCAACTGTTCTGCCTGCGGCTACGGAACCCTGACCTGTTCACCGGACGTGCTTGTTGCACCCTCGACAACTACTATGATTATTATTATTTGACCATGCTGGTCATTTATGAACATTTTAACATCTTGACCATGTTCTGTTATAATATCCACCCGGCACAGCCAGAAGAGGACTGGCCACCCCTCATAGCCTGGTTCCTCTCTAGGTTTCTTCCTAGGTTTTTGGCCTTTCTAGGGAGTTTTTCCTAGCCACCGTGCTTCTTTCACATGCATTGCTTGCTGTTTGGGGTTTTAGGCTGGGTTTCTGTACAGCACTTTGAGATTTCAGCTGATGTACGAAGGGCTATATAAATAAATTTGATTTGATTTGAATGAGCTGTTCGACGATCACATACTTTTGGTCATGTAGTGGGTACCTCAAAGCCATGCAGGCGGAGCTAGTGGGTACCCCCCCAACCCCATTTTTACTCTCTGTTTATCTATGCATTTTCACTTTACCTCTACCTACATGTAC